>NC_057803.1:732481406-732484123 GCF_018294505.1 Triticum aestivum | reverse complement strand
GGGACGTCTACGCGATGGAGCCAGTCGTCCCCAAACTCAACCCATGGTCAGCTTGTCCGATCACCTTTGATCGTAGGGATCATCCTACTAGCATCCATCACGGCGGCTCGGCCGCATTGGTCTTAGACCCAATCATCCACGGATTCCACCTCACGCGAGTCCTTATGGACGGCGGCAGCAGCCTGAACCTGCTTTACCAGGACACAATGCACAAAATGGGCATCGATCCTTCAAGGATCAAGCCCACCAAAACCACCTTTAAAGGTGTAATTCCTGGAGTAGAGGCCCATTGTACGGGCTCTATAACATTGGAAGTGGTCTTCGGATCTCCGGACAACTTCCGAAGCGAGGAGTTAATCTTCGATGTCGTCCCTTTCCGTAGTGGTTACCACGCACTCCTCGGGAGAACCGCATTCGCTAGATTCAATGCGGTACCACACTATGCATACCTCAAGATCAAGATGCCAGGCCCGCACGGGGTCATAATAGTCAACGGAAACATGGACCGCTCTCTCCGTATAGAAGAGCATACTGCAGCCCTCGCGGCAGAAGTACAATGCGGCCTCCTCCGGCAAACCACCAATCCGGCGACGACAACCTCAAGCACCGTCAAGCGAGTTCAGAGCACCCCGCAACAGGACCACCAGGCACGCCAAGAGCACGACTAGCAGTCCGGCCTCCGCTCAAAGCCCATCAAAGAAGCATTCGTGCCATGCGTACACAATTACGCACTTAAAATACCATGGGCACAGGCGGAGGCGCAACTTTGGCTCAGTCAACAGTGCGGTACCACCGTCACGTACCTTCGTAACCTTTCCTTTCACCTTTCAGGACATTGCTTTAGTGCAGCCTCTCCAGAAGAGCCAGATTGTCGGACTTACATAGGAGAGAAAACCAAGGAGGCAACAGGCTTTGCGCACAGAAGGAAATACCCAGGTGGAATCTATTTACGATCATAATACCTGCTTTATCTATTTGTACGTAGCCTGCCCCCGGATAGGGTATGTCAAATAATCCTATTTATCTCCGCTTAATGCATTCATTGTAAATATATGCTTAAACGTATTATTCATCAATGGGAGATCATATATAGCGTCAGCTTATTATTCTTATTTGAGCATTTTTTCTTACAAATGTCTATTTGATATTGCATCCGTACACCTTGGTACGTTCAGTTTGCCAAGGGCTTCTTATGGCGCCCCATAATACGGGAAGACAAGTCCGAACACTTTCAACAGTGCGGCACCCCGAACTTATAACATTATATGCATCAGCTCTGAATCATGTCTTGGGTCTACAGTTGGGATAGCCCGGCTCCCTTGTTTTGGTGCCTTACGTTCCGTTATAACGGCTATGGTAGTGCAGGGAGAACTACTGCGATTGTGTCCCGGTTCTTCCGGACGAGCACCTCAGTAGAGAAAGCCGAAAACTGACCGGCATGATGTGGCGAGAGCTGGTCGCTATTCGAGAGGTCTTAAAATCCTTAAAGATTTTTCCGCTTTAGGCAATAATTCGGCTTCGTCCGATCTAGGTGTATATAGCGCCCCAATTCGGCCTTCCGGATTCTAGGGGCTTCGCCGAAATTTAAAATTGTAGACTTCTATGGCTAAGTGAAGGTTATAAAGCCGCATAGTCCAATTGCCTTGTTCGCTGCGCCAGACACCTCCTTAAGGGACCAAAAATTTGGATAAAGAGTGTCCGGGTTTTCCACGAACACCCCAATACTAGTTACATGGGGGCGGAAGCCGATGACTGGCCTACTTTCAGAATTTTATAAACAGCCGCACAGAAGGTAATATTTTAAATAACAAAAGCACTACATAGCGCAAGTAACTTCGTCCTTATATTACAAACATGACAGAAGTGAATTCATTCTAAAATTATGTCCTTGGTACATTCATCGGCCATGAGGCGAGCGCCCTTCATAACGCCATCATAATACTTCTCCGAATAGCGATGCGCCTTGCCCTCCGGCGGCCCGTTCTTCACCAGCTTCTCCGCATCCAACTTGCCCCAATGCACCTTCGCATGGGCAAAGGCCCGGCGGGCACCCTCAATGCAAACAGATCGCTTGATGACTTCCAGTCACGGACAGGCATTCACCATCCGCTTGATCAGGCCGAAGTAGCTGGTGGGCAGGGGCTCACCAGGCCACATCCGGACTATGAAATCCTTCATAGCCACTTCAGCCACCCTGTGGAGTTCGACCAACTGCTTTAGTTGGTCACTCAGAGGCGTTGGATGTTCGGCCCCAGTATACTGGGACCAGAACAACTTCTCCGTTAAGCTCCCCTCCTGAGCACGGTAGAACTCCGCAGCATCTGATACGCTGCGTGGCAGATCTGTGAATGCCCCTGGAGAGCTCCGGACTCGGGTAAGTAAAAGAAACGCCTCCTCCACATGTTTGCTTTCACTATGGGAAACTGCTAATTTGCCGTCAGGAGGTGTCTTTACTGTCAGCTTTTTGTCGGTCCAGATGGCAAAGAGAGAATTTGCCGTCAGCAGCAGACGGCAAAGAAAAACTAACGGCAAAACAGACTTTGCCATCTGCGGAAAAAATACAGACGGCAAAGATCATACTTTGCCGTCTGTAATAAAAAAAGCAGACGGCAAAGATCTTTGCCGTCTGTGTTTTCTATTACAGACGGCAAAGTATGCTCTTTGCCGTCTTTAACAGACAAAGCAGACGGCAAAGATCTTTGCCGTCTGCTTTTTTT
>NC_057803.1:732470193-732481396 GCF_018294505.1 Triticum aestivum | reverse complement strand
GTCGAAAGATCAAATGTGGGAGATCATGACTTGCTGTGTCATCTTGCACAACATGATCATCGAGAGCGAGCAAGAAGACCCAGTGTTTGACACTGAATCATACTACAGGCAGGGTCCTCTAGCCGAAGTTGATCACCAGCTACCGGCAACTTGGACTGCCTATCTCAGTATGCGTCAAGAGATCCGAGACCCACAGGTGCATCATCAACTGCAGAAAGATCTGATTGAGCACCTATGGAGGCTCAAGGGGGACGCCGCGTGATGAAATACGATTTTTTATTTGTTGAACTATATAATTTGTATTAAACTATTTGTTGTTGTACTATTTTGTTGAAGTATTTGATTTTTCTGCGATGAAATATGTGATAAGGAATAATTATGTTGATAATTGAACGCCGAGACAGGGCGAAACCACGTCGAATATGGGCCTATTCTCGCCCATATGGGCCGTTTATTCGCCGAAATTGGGCTGCAAAGTGGGCCAATTTCGGCGCCTGGGGGCGAGCTGGGGGCGGCGACTGGGCGAAAAACCGCCCCCAGCGCCGAGTGTCTCGCCGGCTCGCCCCCAGGGGGGTGATTTTTGTGCGTCCTGGGGGGGCCAACGGCTGGAGATGCCCTAAGGTTGGTATGAGATGGCAGGGTGTAAACCCGGGCATGGGCAGCCCGGCCCGAGCCCGACCCGAAAAACCCGGGTCGGGCCGGACAGGGCTTAACACTCGGGCCAGGCTTGGGCTTTGTTTTGCAGCCCGAAAGGTAGTTCGGACCGGGCTCGGGCTTCTCTTTTTCTATTTTTTGGGCCGAGCTTTCGGGCTTCAGGCCGGGCTTGCACGTACACGTACCAAAAAACAGCGTTCAGGCCGGGCTTTCGGGCTTCGGGCTTGATTTCGGGCCGGGCTCGGGCTTGAAATCAGGGAGTATTTCAGGCTTCGGGCCGGGCTCGGGCTTGAGAAATGAAGGTCGGGCTTTACAAGCCCGGCCCGAAACCCGGCCCGGCCCGACGTTTGCCCAGGTTTAGCAAGGTGGGTCGTCTTCTTTTACCTGCCAATGACCGAGCAGTCCGCTTAAGCGGGGTTTGGGGTTGGAAAATACCCTTTGGAACATGGTGGTAATTACACCTGATAATTGATTTTATTTTTTAAAAATCAGAAAAAGTCAAAATGTTCCAAAACATTTTCCCAACAAACTCGAGTTGTCGTTTCTGTCGTACAAAAATATTCTGTAACGAAATATTCTCTGACAAAATGAAAAATATTCCCCAACAATAGCATGAACAGTAGTACCATGTATATAGAGACAATTTTTCTTACGTCCACAACAACATGAAAGTCATTTCTTCGCAAAAGATTTCATACGAGTGCAACAATAAATCTACTTTGTCCGCAAAAAATTTCGGATTTTTTGACTTTCTTACAAATCCGGGTGAAGTTACGCCCGATAACCAAAGTCCCAGTCCGTTTGGGGATGCTCTAGTAGCTACTACTAGAGAAGACGCTTTTTTTGACAAAAAGAAACGACTTTATTGATTGAAAATAACAGTTGCATCGTCTATTAAAAGTGTTATAATTTCGTCCATCGGCTCCTCAAACCAAGAATTTGTTGCGGTTTCATGAGCAACCATGTTCGTTTCCCTATTACAATGTTCAAAACTAGTGAGGAAAGTCACAAGCCAAACAATAGCCATCTTCAAACACTGGCGTCGCCGCTCCCGCAGACCGTCCTCCATTCCTCATTGTATAGAGCACTTCCGTATTATTAGAGTTAATTAACAACAAGACTGCAAGAGATAACCCGAGCAATATAGCAATTGGGGTCCGACCCGGAGACGCCCTTGTCTTGTGCGAACTACTACTTGTACGTAGTCCCTCCCCAGCCCTCGTTGCACGTAGCACCTACGTCGGTCCTACGCGGTTAAGGAGAGTTGTGTAGAGTAGACCCGCGCGCACGGATCGATCGCGCCGCCGCCGCCATGATAGGACGCGGCAACGCAGCAACGCCGCCGGGACCGCGCCACGGCCGCAGCAGGCCGCCGCCCCGCAAGTTCAAGTCGGTCCCGGAGGCCATCTCCACCGGGGACGGGCACGGTGACGGTGACGGCGGCACCGTCTTCCGCGTCGGCCCCATCATCGGCACCGGCTCCTTCGGGGAGATCTACCACGGCACGGACGCCGAGACCAAGGAGGAGGTCGCCATCAAGCTCGTGAGTCCCTACCCTCCCCTTCATCCTCTTCCTTGTGTTGTTCATTAATTTGCCACGCCTCCCTCGATGCACTCGTTGTTCAATTTTCTTGATTACAACTGCTCGCTTAATTTGCCACACTGCATGCATTGATCTGTACGTCCCAGGAGTCTCTCAGGGCGAGGTTCCCACAGCTGATCTACGAGGCCAAGGTCTACAGGAAACTCCAAGAACAAGGTAATTCTTCACCCATGATGCAATTGTGTTTGCTTAATTTTGTGTGCAATTGCATACATATAGCCAACATTAGTATGATTCTTTTTGTGCTTGTGCATTCGCAGCCGGGATTCCAAATGTGAGGTGGTTCGGCGTCGAGGGCGACTACAGCGCCCTGGTGATGGACCTGCTGGGGCCCAACCTCCAGGATCTCTTCGAGTCCTGCGACGCCAAGCTCTCCCTCAAGACCGTCCTCATGCTCGCCGACCAAATGGTACATACATACATTTGCTCTGCAATGCAATTAAGCTTTCAAATTCCATCGTTCATGTCTCCGCATCATGCATGTGGTGATTTACTTAGTTAACGCGCGTCTTCTGTTTTTGTTTGGGTAGATTGACCGGGTCGAGTGCCTCCACACCAACTCTTTCGTGCACAAGGACATCAAGCCGCAGAACTTCCTCATGGGCCGCGGCAAGAGCGCCAACCTGGTACTCATAGATCAGTACTCAATTAGCTTGCAGTTCATGGATCATTGCATATTATTCCATTGTTCTATTTGTATTTTCATGCATGGATCATTGCATTGCATGCAGAGGTATATATGTTTCCTTGTTTTCTACTAAGTTTTTTGAACATCTCTCTGCGTGCAGGTTCATCTTATAGATTTCGGAATCGCGAGGAAGTACATGGAGACGTCCAAGCACGGCAAGCAGCATATCCCATACAGGTAAACATGCCATTTTTTAACATTGATTTCATAGTAATGAACAATAATGTGTTCTCAATTACCCACAAGACAATAGTATGGAACAAAGACTTGTATATATTACATGTTTTCCCTATTTAACCAAATGCAGGGAGAACATGATGGGCCTGCAAGGAACGCCGAGATACGCGAGCATAAACAACCATCTCGGAATCGGTAAGGGTTTATCTCATTCTACACATGAATATGAACTTTCGCCCTATATATTCTGCAAGAGCTCCTTGCCAAATTAAAGCCATCCAAAGTTGTTTCCCCTTGGAACTTCTCGCACCTTCGGTTTCGTACCAAAAATCTGACACCCACCTAACAATTCCCCGCAGAGCAAAGCCGGAGGGATGACCTAGAATCCATCGGCTACATGCTGCTCTACTTCCTCAGAGGAAGGTCGGTCCTCTCCAACCTAACCTCCTGCACTCAATCTCTACCATTCCCTCTTCCCGTAGTGTAACCCACACTCTTAACACATGTTGTTGTTGCTATATCTATCCTCAGCCTCCCATGGCAGGACGCGGACGCCAGGAACCACAGGGAGACGCACGACATGATCAAGGACATGAAGATGGCTACCTCACCCGAGGAGCTCTGCCGCGGACATCCAGCCGAGTTCGCGTCCTACCTCATCTACTGCCGCTCGCTGGGGTTCGAGGACGAGCCCGACTATGCATACCTCAGGAAGTTGTTCAAAGACCTCTTTGTTCAACAAGGCTTCGAGTATGACTATGTTTATGACTGGATGGTTCCCCGGCATTATTACAAAGATGACTACCAGTACTGAGTTTTCTCTCTGGAGAGAGGAGGATGCGGTGCCAAATTGAAAATTTGTACCAGTTATGATTTGATCGGAGGAGCAATGTTCATTCCGCTAGCTGTTGCTAGCTAGGGAACTGAATTCTTTGTGGGTATTCATCTTGTTGAGTTTGTTTTACGATTTAGTTAGGCTGGGAAGATTTTCTTTATTTGAAGGGCCGGCCAGCTGTAGAGACGTTAATTTCCGTAAATATATTCAATGAAGTCAGCAGTGGTTAATCAATACAGTTTAATCAATACTCCCCAGCCTAGTATCTTGTGGTTGGAGTAAGTTTTCTGGACAGTAGCAATCATTAACAAAGAGACACCAGATTTTTACGTGAAAACCCCCTCAACTTGAGGGGAAAAACCACGGGCCGAAGCCACCCAAATCCTCTTCCACTATTATTAAATGTGGGATACAACAAGCTCTTCTCTAGACAGCACTAGAATATCTCGTACATCAAGATTTCTGAATCTTGTATGAACACAATAAGATTTGGGGCTCAAAAACTAGGGATTGGAACAATCTCACCAAAGATGGTGAAACCGGAGCTTGAAGGAGACAAGGTAGTGGATCTGGACCATCACAACCTTGGGGAGGAGCTCCCTTTTCTTCTTCCTTCAATCCTCTTTTTCTTCCCTTGCTCTCTTGGTTTTCTCTCTTCTTCTCTCTTGGAGGATGAACTGATTTTCGTCACACTTGATGGTGGCTGCTGGATGGAGGGTAAAGGATCCCCATCCTCTCATGTGCAAAGTCCAAAATGACCCTAGGTCATAACCCTAATGGGTAGTGGGCTTCTGCACCTCTTTGGGCTGTCTAAAAGGCCTCAAATGGTCATCTCCTCACAGCCCACATGAGGAGGATATCCCAACAAATCTCCCCCCTCCGAATCATGAGGGGGGCACCGCCATGCCTGCTACCTTGCAACATACTTGTAGCTTCTCATTTGGCAATATCTTGGTCATCATATCCGAACCATTGTCGTCGGTATGGATCTTCTCAAATTTCAACAAATTGGAACTCACAACATCTCGAATCCAATGATACCTCACATCAATGTGCTTGGTTCGAGAGTGATAGCTTCAATTCTTGGCAAGATGAATAGCACTCTGACTGTCACAAACTTCTCTTGCTTCATGCCAAGCTCTTGCAAGAAGTTCTTCATCCACAAAACTTCCTTGCCAGCATCAACTGCTGCAACGTACTCAGCTTCTGTAGTTGATGTAGAAACACATTTCTGCAATCTTGATTGCCATGACACTGCTCCCCCCTGCATAAGTCATCAGGATCCAGATGTGGACTTCCTACAATCCTTGTCACCTGCATAATCTGCATCTGTATAGCCCTGCAATACAGGATCACCGCTTCCAAAGCATAAACAAGATGTAGAAGTTCCCTTGAGATACCTGAGAATCCACTTCACTGCTTCCCAGTGAGCTTTACTTGCATTTTTCATGAACCGGCTAACAACTCCAACTGCATAGGCAATGTCAGGCCTAGTCCATACCATGGCATACATCAAACTGCCCACAGCAGATTGGTAAGGTACTTTCCTCATTTCTTCTTTCTCCTTATTCCTTGTAGGACATTATTTTGAATTCAGTTTGTGATGGCCTGCAAGCGGAGAGATAACAGATTTTGCATCTTTCATATTGAACCTTTCAAGTACCTTCTCAATGTATCTTTCCTGTGAGAGCCAAAGCAGCTTCTTTGATCTATCACGGGAGATCTTCATGCCAAATATTTGCTTAGCTGGTCCTAAATCCTTCATGGCAAATGATTTACTCAATGCCTTCTTGAGGAGAGCAATTACCTTTGTGCCATTTCCAACATCAGCATATCATCAACATACAACAAGAGGATAATGAAGTCACCCTCAGCATACCTCTTCATAAAGACACAATGATCAGGTTGTGCTTTATGATAACCAAACACAGTCATAAAAGACTCAAACTTCTTGTACCACTGCCGAGGAGCTTGCTTCAAGCCATACAAGCTCTTCTTCAATTTGCAAACTAAGTGTTCCTTGCCTGCAACCATGAATCCCTCTGGCTGCTCCATGTATATCTCCTCCTCTAGGTCACCATGTAAGAATGCAGTCTTCACATCAAGTTGTTCAATTTCCAAGTCCATGGTGGCAGTCATGCCCAGCACAACTCGAATCGAAGACATCTTGACCACCGGAGAGAATATCTCATCATAATCAATGCCCTTTTTCTGACTGAATCCTTTAACAACCAATCAGGCCTTGTACCTTGGATGTGAGGTGTTTTCTTCAGTCTTCACTCTGTACACCCACTTGTTCTTGAGTTTTTTCTTGCCTTTTGGCAGATTCACCACCAACTCAAAAGTATCATTCTCATACAGGGAATTCATCTCATCCTGCATGGCTTCTGACCATTCTTCTTTGTTCTCATCAGACATTGCCTCCCCATAGCATGAGGGCCCGCCTGCATCTGTCATCAACACATATTTATGTGGTGGATATTAAGAAGAAGGAATATGACCTCTTTCACTTCTTCTTTGTTGCTGCACTGGTGGTGAATCAAGTGGATTTTCGTTGGCATCATCATTACCAACTTCATCATCATCACTTGATGGCTGCTTGCCACTTTGACTTGTACTGCCTTGATTAGTTGCATCTCCACTGTCTTGAGTGTCATCAGCTCACCCATGATTGTCATGCACAAGAGGAGGACGGATTGGATCCATGTCAACCTGAGGTGTGTTGGTCATTGGCTTCTCTAGTTTCCCAATATCTTTTATTGTTTCATCTTCAATAAACACCACATCTCAGCTTCTCACAATCTTCCTATTGGCTGGATCCCACAACCTGTAACCAAACTCTTCACTTGGTTGGCTGAGGTAGATGCACTCCTTTGTCTTGCTATCAAGCTTGGATCTCTCGTCCCTTGGAACATGTACAAATGCCCTGCAACCAAAGACCTTAAAGTGCTTGTATGATACCTCCTTCCCTGACCAAACTCTCCGAGGAATATCACCCGTAAGAGGAACTGAGGGAGATAGGTTAACCACATACATAGCATTCATCAATGCTTCAACCCAAAAGGAATTAGGTAAATGAGCATGAGAGAGCATAGTTCTGACCCTCTCTGTGAGTGTCCTGTTCATTCTCTCTGCAAGACCATTGAGCTGAGGTGTCTTTGGTGGACTCTTCTCAAGTCTGATGCCAAACTTTCTGCAGTACTTTCAAAAGGACCTCGATATTCACCACCACTGTCTGATCTCACGCACTTCAATTTCCTGCCAGTTTCTCTTTCAACCTTGGCATGGAACTCCTCGAAGGCTTCAAGCATCTGGTATTTGTGTTTCAGCACATACACAAAACCTTTCTGGAATGGTCATCAGTAAAAGTCACAAAGTATAATGCTCCACCATGAGATTTTTCAGTCATGGAGCAAACATCAGTGTGCACAATATCAAGACATTTTCTGCATGATGTGGAGGGAGTGTACGAAATGCAACCTATGTTGTTTGCCAGCAAAACAATGTGCACAGGGTTTCAAGGATATACCTTTCAACTCAGGAAGGTACTCCATGAGAGCAAGAGCATGCATGCCCTTCTCACTCATATGCCCAAGCCTCTTGTGCCACAATTCAACTGAAGTGTCTTTTTCAGCAATGTTCAACACCTCATTGCACAACTTGGTTTTGGTCACATAGATATTACCTTGCTTACTTCCTCGAGTCACAATCAAAGAGCCTTTGGTGAGCTTCCATTTTCCTTCACCAAAATAACTAGGATGTTTGATATCATCAAGCTTGCCCACTGACAACGAATTCAGCCTTATGTCGGGAACATGCCTCACATCATCGAGCACCAATTTGCAAGTTGTGTTTGTTTCAATGCATATAGAGCCCTTGCCAACAATTGCCGACGAACCACTATTTCCCATCCTCACTTCGCCAGTAACACCACTAGTGTAAGATGTGAAATACTCCTTGTGTGATGTGATGTGGAATGACGTGTTGGGAAACGTAGCATGCAATTTCAAACAAAATTCCTACGCTCACGCAAGATCTATGTAGGAGATGCATAGCAACGAGAGGGGGAGTGTGTGTCTACGTACCCTTGTAGACCGAAAGCAGAAGCGTTTGACAACACTGTTGATGTAGTCGAACTTCTTCTAGCTCCGACCGATCAAGTACCAAACATACGACACCTCCGAGTTTTGCACACGTTCAACTCAATGACGTCCCTCGTCCTCTTGATCCAGCAAGATGTCGAGGAAGTAGATGAGTTCCGTCAGCACGATGGCGTGGTGACGGTGATGGTGAAGTGATCCGTGCAGGGCTACGTCTAAGCACCACGAGAATATGACCGGGGGTATAAACTGAGGAGGGGGGGCTGCACACGGCTAACAATTGATGTTGTGTGTTCTAGGCGCCTCCCCCTCATATATATATATATATAGGTGGGAGGGAGAGGGAGCAGCCAAGGGGGCGCCCCAAGTAGGCTGAATTCTACTTGGGGTTCCTTCCCAATTCCCCCCCTTTCCTTTTTCACCGGAGGGGGAAGGAAAGAGGAGGGAGGAGGGAAGGAAGGGGGAGGCCGAATCCCTCCCCTTCCTTCTCTCTTCCCCTCTTTCCTTTCTCCTCTGGAGCGGCCCATATGGGGGGCGCAGCAGCCCCTGCTGGCTGTTGCGTTCCACCTCTTGGCCCATTAGGCCCATAGCTTTGTCGGGGGGGGTGCCCGGATGCCCTTCTGGTGACCCGATATGTACCTGGTACCCTCCGGAACACTTCCGATGTCCAAATACTATCATCCTATATATCAATCTTTACCTATCGACCATTTCAAGACTCCTCGTCATGTATGTGATCTCATCCGGGACTCCAAACAACATTCAGTCACCAAATCACATAACTCATACTCCCTCCGTCCGGAAATACTTGTCGTAGGAATGGATGTATCTAGATGTATTTTAGTTCTAGATACATCCATATTTATCCATTTCTCCGATGAGTATTTCTGTACGGAGGGAGTATAATACAAACTCGTCATCGAACGTTAAGCATGTGGACCCTACGGGTTCGAGAACTATGCAGACATGACCGAGACACCTCTCCAGTCAATAACCAATAGTTGAACCTGTATGCTCATATTGGCTCCTACATATTCTACGAAGATATTTATCGGTCGAACCGTTATAACAACATATGTTATTCCCTTTGTCCATCGATATGTTACTTGCCCGAGATTCGATCATCGATATCTTCATACCTAGTTCAATCTCGTTACCGGCAAGTCTCTTTACTTGTTTCATAACACATCATCCTTCAACTAACTCATTAGTCACTTTGCTTGCAAGGCTTCTTATGATGTGTATTACCGAGAGGGCCCAGAGATACCTCTCCGATACTCAGAGTGACAAATCCTAATCTCGGTCTATGCCAACCCAACATACACCTTCGGAGATACCTGTAGAGCATCTTTATAATCATCCAGTTATGTTGTGACGTTTGATAGCACACAAGGTATTCCTCTGATATCCGGGAGTTGCACAGTCTCATAGTCGAAGGAATATGTATTTGACATGAAGAAATCAATAGCAATAAAACTGAACGATCAATATGCTATGCTAACGGATGGGTCTTGTCCATCACATCATTCTCCTAATGATGTGATCCCGTTTATCAAATGACAACACATGTATATGGTTAGGAAACTTAACCATCTTTGATTAACGAGCTAGTCTAGTAGAGGCTTACTAGGGACACTGTGTTTTGTCTATGTATCCACACATGTATCAAGTTTCCGGTTAATACAATTCTAGCATGAATAATAAACATTTATAATGATATAAGGAAATATAAAATAAAAACTTTATTATTGCCTCTAGGGCATATTTCTTTCAGGACGCACCTGAATCCACAACCCAACTCATGGCATCATCACAAACAACACTATAACAATCTTCATCTTCAATGACTAGATAGTCCTCATCTGTTGCGGTCATGGCTAAACTGCTCTCAACCTTTTGCTCGGTTTTCTTTGTGAGTTTCCCCTCTGCAAGCTCTCTTTTTTACTTTCTGCACTCGCTCTTTATGTGTCCCGGATTGCCACAATGAAAGCAAGTAATATCTTTTCTCTGTTTTGACTTTGATCTCCCCCTGGATTTACTTTTGCCTTGCTGAAATCTAGTATTGCTACGTCCACGGTTGTCATTCTTCCCATGAGTTTCAGCCACATACGCATCATAGGAAGAGGCGTCACCCTTTTCCTTCTTTCTGGCTTCTTCATTCAGCATACTGTTCTTCACCATCTCCAAAGTCAGCTTCCCATCTAGAGCTGAATTGCTAAGTGACACAACAAGCGTGTTCCAACTATCAGGCATGGAACTCACACTACGGGAAACTGCTAATTTGCCGTCAGGAGGTGTCTTTGCCGTCAGCTTTTTGTCGGGCCAGACGGCAAAGAGAGAATTTGCCGTCAGCAGCAGACGACAAAGAAAAACTAACGGCAAAACAGACTTTGCCGTCTGCGAAAAAAATACAGACGGCAAAGATCATACTTTGCCGTCTGTAATAATAAAAAAAAGACGGCAAAGATATTTGCCGTCTGCTTTTTCTGTTACAGACGGCAAAGAGCATACTTTGCCGTCTGTAATAGAAAACACAGACGGCAAAGATCTTTGTCGTCTGCTTTTTTTATTACAGACGGCAAAGCAAAGAAACACAACACGCGGATCGGTCTCCTGCATCGATGAGGTGGCATCATCTACAGCGTCGACTCCCAACCAGCCTCTCTCTCACCGCACGATGCACACACCCACGCGCGTCCCCACTCTCTGGCCCACCCCTCTCTCTGCCCATCCCTCACCTCACCCATCTTATCCACTCCCCCACCACGACATCTCTCCCCCACCACGATCTCTCTCTCTCTCTCTCTCTCGTTTCTCTCCTTATCCACACGCCGTCGCCGGTCACCACTTCTCCATCGGCCACCACATCTCCCGCCAGCCCCGACCACTTCTCCCTTCGCCCCCGGCCCCATCCCCCAGGCCACTTCTCCCCGTCGCCCCCGGCCCCATCCCCGTCGCCCCCGGCCACGGCCACGGCGCGCCCGAAGCTCTGCCGTCGTCCGGCCACCGCCTCTCGCGTCGGCCACCACCTCTCGCCCCGGCTCCGGCCACTTCCTCCGTCGCCCCCGGCCTCAGCCCCGTCGCCCTCAAAGCTCCGCAGGGATCCACCACGACGTCTTCTGCCGTCCCCGTCGCCCTTCCCCCTT
>NC_057803.1:732408612-732470183 GCF_018294505.1 Triticum aestivum | reverse complement strand
CCACTTCTCCCCGTCGCCCCCGGCCCCATCCCCGTCGCCCCCGGCCACGGCCACGGCGCGCCCGAAGCTCTGTCGTCGTCCGGCCACCACCTCGCGGCCGGCGGCCGGCCACCACCTCTCGCGCTGGCTCCGGCCACTTCCTCCGTCGCCCCCGGCCTCAGCCCCGTCGCCCTCGAAGCTCCGCAGGGATCCACCACGACGTCTTCTGCCGTCCCCGTCGCCCTTCCCCCTTCGCCACGGGCGTCGCCGGCCCCGTTGCCCCAGCCAGGCGAGCAGGGCGCAGGCGAGCAGGGCCGTGCGGTCCGGTGCTGGCAGGGCAGCCGGCGCGGGAGGGCCCTGCAAGCGACGCATGGGCGATCGGCGCTAGCAGGGCGTGGGCGAGCTGGGCCGTGCGTCTACGCGGCGAGCATGGCCGGGAGCCGGTGCAGAGGATGGCCGGGCGGCTGTGCAGAGGATGGCCGGGCGGCTGTGCGGTGGCACGGCAAGGCGAGAAGGGCAAGGCGGCGGCAGTGGATCCTCGGCCAGTAGAAGGACGGCCGGCGGTCAAGTCCCTGTTCCTGCAGTGGAGAAGGACTTGATTGCTTTTATTTTTTACTTTCTAGGGTCCTTTGTGTAAATTTTTAGGACAACTGTAACTTATGTGTAACTCCACCAACAATGAATGAAATGTAACATGGCCATGTCGAAAAAAATCTACGTGAGCTGAACCTGCTCTCTTTGATTTGATGTTCATGTGTCCGGCGAGATGCTCTACTCTGACATTATTTTAAAAAAAAGCAAAACAGTCTTTGCCGTCTCTACTTTAGTCTAGATGACGGCAAAGAAACTCAATCGGCTGACGGCAAACGAGCTTTTCTTTGTCGTCTGTTATTAGATCGCGTGACGGCAAAACATCAGTTTGACGGACGGCAAAGTCTTTGCCGTCATCCCGATAAACAGCAGACGGCAAAGTATTCTTTGCTGGCTATTCTTTGCCATCTGAGTTTGCCGTCTGCTTCCAGACAGCAAAGTCTTTGCCGTCTGGAATTCGGTCTTTGACGTCTGTAATCCACAGACGGCAAATCTCCTGTTTCCCGTAGTGTTTGCATAAAGAATTTCTTACTCGCCGCTATCTTTTTGGCCTCCTGGATTTCCTGCTGTGCCTTCTCGGCTTCGACCTTGGCGTCTTTTATACTTGCAAGGGCCTTCATAAGCTCGCCCTCTTTCGCCTTAAGCTCATGCTCCACGGCCTCGAACCTCTTGACGAGATCCTGGAGCTCTTGTTGTACCTCTCCCACTCTCGTATCTTGCTTTTCACGCTCTTTGCATTCCAAGGTCGCCTTGCGTTCGGCCTCGGACAATGCATTCTTGAGAGACGCCACTTCGGTGGTGGCCTCTGTTACCAAATCACGACGCTTCGTTGTTAGAATAACCAATTTTATCTATCCTTCATTATATGAGAGAGGGGAATCATTCACCTTTTCGCTCTTCGAGCTGCCTCCTCGTGAGGTCGAGCTCTCCCTGCGCCTGCTCCAAGTCCTGTTTTAGGCCGGCGATCTCGGCCGTACGGACAGCAGCGGCAAGCAGCACAACCTGTTTATTCACATTCAAACTTCTTGTTAGACTCCTGCGGATTATAATTGACCCTCCGTTTGGTTTTTCCTTCCGAACACCAAACAGAGTATCAGGGGTTACTACCTATCAGGTGGTAACTTCACACATTTTTATTACTTACCTCAAAGCCTGTCAGGAGGCTGGTACAGGTTTCGGTTAGTCCGCTCTTGGCGGACGAAACCTTCTGAATCACCGCACTCATAAGAGTGTGGTGCTCTTCATCTATGGAAGCGCCGCGAAGCGCTTCCAGCAGACAATCCGGTGCCTCGGGCGCAACGGAAGTCCTTGACACAGATAGCTCTCCCTCCCTAATGAGGGGCTGCCCGCCTGAGTCCGGAACCATTGAAGGCTCCGGAATAGTGTTCGGTTGAGAGCCCGGCCTACTGTGGCTCTCATCAACACGGTCCGCGGGGATCTTGAACCCCGAGTGTCCGGCGTCTGGAATGCCGCCTTGGGGCGCCTCCAGAGCCACCTCCCCCACTCTGGGAGCCTTTGGGATAACACCTCCGTGTCATCTGCAGGCTGAGGAGTAGTGGCCGTCGGGAGCGAGTTCATCACCGAATCGCTCAAGGACCCATCTGAAGACGATGCCTCGGGATGGACCCTGGCCGGACTACATACAAGTTCGGCGTTATAACAAAACTATGAAGCAAAATTACGATAGAGTGCGGATACTTACGATCGCACTAGGGGCTTCTTCCTGGACAGCCACCCCTCCTCGCTATCGGCGGCTGTGGTGGAGTAGTACAGAAGGGACGCCTTTCCCTTCTTGGACATCCCAGCCTCCCCCTCCGGGGCGGCCTTCCTCTTTTCTCCCCCCCAATACGGGGAGGTGGAGTTTCTTCTTGTTTCCCCCCGCCTCCGTAGGAGGAATCTGCCTCGTCGTCATCGGACGACGAGGGTATGACGGCCTTGCATCGGGGGCCTCTCCTGGCCCCCTGGTCCGCCCTCTCAGGCCCCTCGTCCTTTCCGGATGGGGCGGCCTCCTCTTCTTCTTCTTCCCCTTAGGGGGAGGAGTGTGCCTCGTCGTCTTCGGACAAGGCTTCTGGTGCAACCTTACGTCGGAGACCCTTTCGGATCCCCGGGGCCTTCTTATCGGCCTTGTTCTCCGGCCCCTTGTAGGGCGCCAGGACCAGCATCTCCGTCAGGAGAGCATTAGCTGGGCTTTCTGGCAGCGGAGCCGGATAGTCAATCTGCTCCGTTGTCTCCACATAATCCTGAACAAATATGCACAATTACTTAAGGTTCCCCCATGAATATATTGGGAAGAGCCGAATCCAGTTGCAGCCTGAGAACTCACCTGACTAGGAGGCCGCGCGGTGTGGAGCCCACGGTCCTCGGATATGGGAGGAGGTACTTCGGGGGCCTTGAACAACGCCTTCCACGCGTTTTTGTGCTTCATGCCGTAGAGCCTCTGAAGCGTCTGGTGTTCAGCCGAGGCGAACTCCCACAGATTGAATGCCCGCCTTTGGCACGGCAGAATCCGGCGAATGAGCATGACCTGGATCACGTTGACAAGCTTTATGTTCTTGTCCTTCATGCCCTTGATGCAGTTTTGGAGTCCGGTCAGCTCTGTAGATTCGCCCTAGGACAGGCCCTTCTGTTCCCAGGAGGTGAGCCGCATGGGGGTTCCGGATCGGAACTCGGGGGCTGCCGCCCAGTTGGCATCGCGCGGCTCGGTGATGTAGAACCACCCCGACTGCCACCCCTTCACGGCTTCCGCAAAGGAGCCGTCAAGACAGGTGACGTTAGCCATCTTTCCCACCATGGCTCCTCCGCACTCCGCTTGCTGACCGCTCACGATCTTCGGCTTCACGCAGAAGATTTGCAGCCACAAGCCGAAATGAGGCTTGATGCGGAGGAAGGCCTCGCATACGACGATGAACGCCGAGATGTTGAGGACGAAGTTCGGGGCTAGATCATGGAAATCTAGCCTGTAGTAGAACATGAGCCCGCGGACGAAGGGGTGAAGTGGAAACCCCAGTCCACGGACGAAGTGGGGTTGAAACACGACCCTCTCGTGCGGTCCTGGAGTTGGATTGACCTGCCCGTCGTCCGGTAGCCGGTGCGCTATGTCTGCGGCCAAGTATCCGACCGCCCGAAGATTCGTGATATTCTTCTCCTTCATGGTGGAAGCCACCCACTTACCTCCTGCTCCGGACATGTTTAGCTGTGCGGAGAAGATTTGGACTAGGGCGCTGGAGCTCGGGGAGGTGAGGATGAGCGAAGGAGGAAGAGGGCGTGGGTGAAAATGAGGGTCCTTGATCCCTTTATAGAGGCCACGAAGGTGGTGCGCCTCCCCACTAGCCCGTTGAGAATCGCTTACTTCCCAAGCGCCACGATTGATGTCACGGTGGGATTAACCATACCCGTACTGATAAGAATCTCGTGATAAGGGGACACGATCTCTGCTTTGACAAGACGTGTCAAGGAAACCGCCTCGCAATACGCGCTATGAATGGTTGTGGGAAAATGGTTCGAATAATGACCTGGCCGTAATGACATATCACGTCGTCTAAAAAGTTGTCAGCTAAGGTATCATTCTCTCTACGGTGGTATGTGAAGATCATTTTGCAGATCCGGACACAGTCTACGTGTTCGATAATAACCTTGGAGTATTTGGAAGGAGGAACCCGCCTTGCAATGCCGAAGACAAGACTGCGCGCCGGACTCATCGTCATTGAAGCCTGGTTCAGGGGCTACTAAGGGAGTCCTGGATTAGGGGGTATCCGGACAGCCGGACTATATACATCGTCCGGACTATTGACGCGTGAAGATACAAGATTCAAGACTCCAGCCCGTGTCTGGATGGGACTCTCCTTTGCGTGGAAGACAAGCTTGGCGATCCGGATATTATATTTCCTTGTAACCTACTCCATGTAAACCCTAGCCCTCTCCGGTGTCTATATAAACCGGAGGGGATGGTCCTTAGAAGGCCGATCACAATTACAATCATACCATCATAGGCTAGCTCTTAGGGTTTAGCCTCTACGATCTCGTGGTAGATCTACTCTTGTATTATTCATATCTTCAATATTAATCAAGCAGGAAGTAGGGTTTTACCTCCATCGAGAGGGTCCAAACCTGGGTAAACATTGTGTCCCTTGCTTCCTGTTACCATCAACCTAAGACGCACAGATCGGGACCCCCGACCCGAGATCCGCCGGTTTTGACACCGACAAAGACCTCTGCAGTCAGCGAGAGAGAGATATCAGTCGACAGAAACAAAATACAATCACAGTGAAAGTTACTCTAAGACTACTGCTGAATCAAACATTCAACAATAGTCCCGGGGACTACACCCAGTGGGTGCACTTAGCGTGCCCCCACTGGTTTGGATCAACACTCAGCATGGTCTGCCCAGCATGAGAAAAAAAAAGAGCGTAGATTCTCAGACCCCACTCGACTGCCAGCAGTCAACCATGGTCTCAGGGACTACACCCAGTGGGTGCACTCTGCGTGCCCCCACTGGTTCAGACAAACACTCGACTCAGCTTAAGTCGAGTGTAGTAGAAGACCTATTAAACTCTAAGGCAGGCACACCCCAGTGGGTGAGCGGATATGAAACACAGACCCATGATAGTAGATGCACATATGGGCAGCAAAGCAACAACGACAGTTTTCATGATTCAAAAGTTCAGTCGGGAGTTAACTGACCTTAACGTTGGTCTGCAGAGCGGTGCTGGCATTATAGGCCACCTAACTGGCATCGTGCATCACCTTCACTTGCTCCATAACAAGATTCACCTGGCGAAGAGCCTCCTTGGCGGCACTGGGCGACTCGCCTGGAGTTTGGTATGTAGCAAAGAGTGATGGCGCCAAGGCAGTCGAAGCATCCACTGAGTCGGACGCATGAAGTTGCACTGGAGCAGCAGGAGTCGGAGCAGTCGACCCTGATGGGTGATCAGTCGTCAGCGGGTCGGCGAATGTGACGTTGGTCCGAACCGGATCTCCGGATCGCTCGACCACCGTCTCAAGCACCGGCGTCGACTGAGGGACTTGAACCCCAAGCGCTCTCCCGCTCGAGCCCTTGCCTCTCCTCCTCCTCTCTTTCAGAGGCACTTCTTCTTCTTCATCATCTGGAAGCGCGACAATGTCTCGTGGAGCTGCAGCAAAAGAAAACATCATAAATTCAACTGACCGACAACTCAATCGACAAAATAAGTTTTAGTCGAGCGGACTTACCAGCTCTGGAGGTGGCCGCGTCATCGGTTTCCTGATCTCCTGGGGCCTTGTCAACGTCCATGTCAGTCACGGCAGAGGTTGGGCTGGAAAGACGCACGATCCATTCGGTCAGAACAGAAGAATCAGCCAGTAGAGGTAAACACGGAAAGGATACTCACCCAGAGGCAACAGGAACATCCATCTTGATCCTGGGCAGAGTCTTCCGAGCTTTTGGAGGAGCAACCTTGGGCTGCTTGGCGAATTTTTCTGTTGGCTCCGGAGTCGACGTCGGAGTGCGCTTCTGCATTTGGGTGCTTGGGGCCACGTTCTTACCGTGCCCGCCCGCTGGGTCATGGTGTTGCTTGGATCGACGTTCCGAGCGAGGCGGCGAGTCGGCCGCTTCTTCGTCCTCTGACTCGTCGCTTTCCTTTTCGTCTTCATTGTCCGGGGATTCCCAATCACCGCTCTCCTCCACGCTGTCCTCTCCCTCCTGGCCTTGCCGCAGAACTTGTTCACCATTGGGCATCGAGTACATCTCAGTAAAAACCTACAAGACAAGAAGTCGAGTAAAAGTCAGTCGGATTCAAGGGCAGTCGGAATATGTACCCAGAAACAGTCGGTGATGGAAGACACAGCTTGTCTGGCTGATTATTGTCTCTGAAGGGGTCGACTCTCCTGGCTCCTCTGGGGTTGTCCTTGTTGCCTGTAATGCTCTTCAACCACAGGGCCACTATCTTAGCTGGTACTTCCTCTGGATGAACCCGAGCGGTGTCGTCGATCCTAGAGTACATCCACTTAGGATGGTCATGGGCCTGGAGAGGCTGGATGCATCGACTGAGGAATACCTCCAGCAGATCCATGCCAGTGACGCCCTAATTGATTAGTTGGACCACCCTCTGAACTAGCATGTTCGTCTCCATGCTCTCAGCAACAGTCACTTTCAGCGAGGAAGGAGTCTGAACACGATCAAAGGTGAAGTGGGGAAGTCCGGTCGACTGGCCTGGAGTTGCGAGGTCCTAACAGTAGAACCAGGTCGACTGCCAGCCCCTGACTGATTCAGGAAGAGTCATGAAGGGAAAGAGCTCCCCTGCCTCTTCTGGATACCCAAACCCCCACACATCTGAATGACATGTGTTTTCTCATCACTCGTGTTTGCTTTCTTTATCGACTGAGAACGGATGGTGAAAATGTGCTTAAAAAGACCCCAGTGCGGTCGACACCCCACAAAATTCTCGCACATGGACACGAATGCAGCAAGATATGTGATGGTATTGGGAGAAAAGTGATGAAGTTGGGCGCCGAAGAAGTTCAAGAAACCCCGGAAAAAGGGGTGCGGAGGAAGCGAGAAGCCCCAGTCGACATGGGTGGCGAGCAGAACACACTAACCCGGTCGCGGCTGCGGCCCCGTCTCCCCCTCCGGCAACCTTGCAACACCCTTGGCGATCAGCCCGGACTCCACCAGCTCGTCCAGATCATCCTGCCGGAGCGAACACCAGATCCAATCGCCTTGGATCCAACCTGGCGGCAATGCCGAGCGCGACGACGACCCGCAATTCTGCTTCTTGCCTTTGCTGCCACCGTCACCTTCTTCGCGCGTTCCAGCGCTGCCGTCTTGTCCTTCACCATGGTGGCAGAGCGGCGGCATCGAGAGCGGAGGAGCTGGATGCGGTGGAGAAAGAGAGGAAAAGAGGAGAAAATAGACGCGCACAGTGCAGGCGCCTCGGCTCCGTCTCCTTATAAAGGCCCACTTCCGAGTGGCTGACGCGTGGGCCCAGGTGATCCTGTCAAATCCCGCAACAGTCGCGCGCTGGGTATGTGGTGAAAAAGGTGGCGTGGAGATCGAGGCACTACTGTCTATCCATCCCGCTTACCACGACACGCTCCGTCCCGCGCGCTTCCCTGAAATTTCGAATCCCGTGAGATCCGGGATACGCCACAACCAATCGCGCCAAAGATTCCGTGCCCAGAAACAACACTCGACAGATGATGTTACAAATTCACTCCGCAACTTTCTGAATCGATCAATGAGACTGAAGCGAAGCTGAAGTTCTAAAATGAGTCTTCCGTCCTGCGTAAATACTCGTGAAGCGCAAGGGTTGGATCAAGATCAACTTCAATATTCTTTCCACTCGGACCTTAATCCATTCGGGGGCTAATGATGAGGATACAGACCTAGGATAGGGTCATAGGCCCGACCTATACGCCATACCCAAGGTCACTACCCTAGAAGCAAAGAAGTCCAAGAGGCAACAGAGGGTACCAAGTAAAGATGTCCTGTGTAATCCACTCGACCAATGAACCACTCAGGTACCCCTCCTTCCCGAAGTCACACGACCAGTAAACCACTCGACCATACAAGAAACCACTCGACCTACTGAAGACCAGAAGTCACTCAGAACAGCAACGGGCGAGCATTCACTCCATAGTCTTAAAGGTCATTAAAGACACTTAAGGCTGTCGTTACCAGTAACGCCTCAATCTTTATGTACATTCAACCCTCTGTAACAGGGCATGGCTGGGGTCCTGGCGAACTCTATATAAGCCACCCCCCTCCTCTGGCACAAGGGTTCACACCTCCTGTAACACACACACATACTCATAATCCAGTCGACCGCCTCCGGGCACCGAGACGTAGGGCTTTTACCCCCTCCGAGAGGGGCCTGAACTCGAAAACACTTGCTTACAACCTTACCATAGCTAGGACCTTGCCTCTCGATACGTACCCCCTATTCTTACTGTCAAACTTAGTACCACGACAGTTGGCGCCCACCGTGGGGCTAAGCGTCTTAGCGACTTCCGACAAGGTTGCATTTTCTTCGACCTTCATCAACATGGTTTCCGGTGGCGATTTGGTCATGGGCCGCGAGATCCGGCTCGGCGCGCTCACTTTCATCACCGACGATTCCGCCTGGCTCCAGGAGGCTCCCCTCGACGTCGAGGCCCTTCCGCGCGAGTGCCTGCGGCGTCCTCCTCAGGCAGCCATCTTCACCATACCAGTCGGTCAATACGTTGCGACTCACTCCGCTGAACGCCGCCGCAAGCGGTGTGGCCGTTCGCGCCTCTAGCGATGGGTGAGGCACGCGGTGGCTCGTCAAACCTTCACCCCCCAAGTCGCAGCTATTGAGTCCGACATGTATTCTCGCAGATCGGTCGATCTGTCGACTGACTTCGCAGATACTCTTTCTGAGAGCAGGAGTTGTGATCCCGCGGCGGCTGAACGAGGGCAGATCATATTAGCAATCCATCAATGCTGAATGGCTTACAATATTCGACATGGAGATTGCAATTTTGCCAGTTGTAGTGTGTTGTTATGAGAAGAAGTTGTTTAGATGTGTCGATCCTGGAGTTGATATGCCTCTTGATCCCATCATGCGTGCGTGCGTGCATCTTTTTGGCCCACACGTTCACCCACTCAGGCATGCATGACACAACTGAACTTTTCAGACATAATTGCCTAGCTAATCCCACTCACTTATTAAATTACTCAGTATGGATCCCTGTCAAAGGTTGATTAGACAGTACCTGGACACAACACATTTTACAATTGTCAAGTGCATGTCGCTGAATTATCTAAATCATACGTGCATGCCCATGTACAGTGGGGTCCATTTATAACTTGCTGAAACTCTTAGTTAATCTCCTGTGTTGAGCCAAAGGTGTAGTACTTGTGGGCACTGATCAAAGCCATTTGAGGAAAGCAATTGCGCAACTAGTTGGAATTAATGATCTTGTGGTCCAAGTATTACAGAAAAGGTATATCCATCTTGTGGGCACTGGCAAAAATACAGAAGCAGAAAAGGAATCTATGTTGACATGTAGGTCATATGCACATCACAACACTCTAGATCACTGTGTAATGCAAGACACCCTTATGTGAAAGCAATCGAGAGAGTATGAAGGGCAGGGCATTGATGGCATGAAAGTGTTTGTTTTTCTGCAATCCAGTGGGGCCCCTTTTGATAGGTATATGTGCTTAATTATGTGGGTTAATGCATGGTTAGTTGATTAATTAACCATATATAACTAAATGGTTAATTCTGTCTACAGGAGAATTACAGAACTACATTGATCTGTTGCAATGCATGAAGGATGCTTAATTTATCTAAAAAGTCGTCTACTGAAGAAGCTAGTAGAATACATTATATAATAATGGGGGTGCAATGCAATTCAAGCAGTTGGTTAAACTTTTACCAAACCTGCAACCACCTTGATCTCTCACATCACACGGAGCAGAGACGTTCCTGTAAAATTGGGCACTTTGATGTTTGAACTGTGATATAATAGCTATCACACCTTGCTCATTGGAAGCTTCCTGTCAACCTTTGATTGCTACTGTCATCACTGACAATTGCTGGTACACAAATCCAATATGTATATGTTTCCCCCAGAAAGTTGAGTAGTTAGTTCCATGGGTTGTCCATTCAGACATATAGTTGAACACTCTTGTCGATTCTGTCATATCATTTCTTCTCTTTTCTTTTTTAATGCACTAGTGCACATATATTTAATTTGCAGGTTCAATAAATAGTTAGTATTTAATTTGCAGACATATTAAATAAGAAAAGTCAATGATAAAAAGCAAAAAAAAACATTCTTATAAGGCACGACATGTGTTTTTATAACCCTGAACTGCAAGAAAGATATGGCAACAGAATTAACAAGATACATCTCTGTCTATTTTTCTCGAGCAGGCACCTAAATGTGCACCATTTTACAGCTTAATTTCACTCCTACAAATTAGAAGCACGTTTAGAGTCTAATTAACACTAATACTGACATAGATAGGTACATAGATGCCTTCGCCATCACCAGCCACCCAATATGGTTAACCAAATCGGTTATGGTGGGTCGATCAACAGCCACACGCACGCTCTTATGTAGAAGCTTCAGGTTCATCTTATTGCAGCCTGCAGGTTTCAGTCAGTATGAATCAGCCATGCATATTTAAATCACAATGTGCTCTACACCGTACCAAAATAGGCTTGCGCCCCGCTATATTAATATAGCAACCACCCGATACAACCAGAAGTTCGTCGCTGGGGCAAACAACACAATCAAGCCCAAAAGAAAAACAAGAGAAAAGCAAGAGAAAGAAATGCCAGCAGCACCGGATGAACGAAAGCAGAAGCATCCTGCAACCGCTGCGCCCACCAGAAACATCCACCACGCTCCAATGCCATCGAGTCGCCGCGAAGCAAGCAACACCTTCAAGAAGGATTGCGACGATAACGACGCTGCTGCCCGGACGAATCCTAGGATTTCTTCCGGTACACGGAGGGAAGCGGGCGAGAGGTACTCCCGACGCCCTTCAAGAAGGTTGATGGCGCCCATAGGCGTCACCGTGTCAGTGCCGGGCGGACCCGAGAAGGATTTCGCCCTACCCCTCATACCCACAACCCAGGACCAACCGGTGGCTCCACCACACCAACCGCCCACCAACCTGCACCACCACAGTCACGTGAAAACCACCGTCGTCTCTCCACCGCAGACGCTGCAAGGCCGGCCAAACCAAACGAGACCATCGTCGATAGGGACCGGGAGCACCACAGCCACGTGGGAGGGGACAATCTCCACCGGCACAAGCCGTAGCAGACCGAACGCAGGCGCGAGAGCACACCGGACCCCCTGCCCAGCCGGGCCCAGATCGGGGCCGTTAAGCTCCTGCCGCCGCGCTGCAGCCGAAGCAGCGCAGAGCCGCCGATCCCAACGACCACATCCCGCCAGCCCAGCCGGAGGAGACCCACCGGAGGCCAGACCAACCCGCCCTGACCCAGATTGGGCCCAAAAGGGCCCAGATCTGGGCCTGCAGGGCTCCGCCGGCCAACCCTCGCAGCCAGCCGCCACCGCCGCCGAAGGGCCGCGCCGCCGCCGCATCTGAGCCCGATCTACATTAGAGCACCGCCCGCCGAGGTGCACCGTCGCCGGAAACCGCCGCCCGAGCCGGGGAACCGTGAGGGGGAGAGGAAGAGGGCCGCCACCACCGGCCTCGCCACGGCGCCGCGTGGGCAACGCCTGACCAAGCTAGCCGGCGGCAGCGGCAGGGGAAGGGGTGGCAGGTTCGGGCTGGGCGGCGAGGGGAGGGAGGGCCGCCCCAGTCGCCCCGCTCGGGAGGGGGGGGGGTACGGGGAGGATCGACATAACCACTGTAAGAGGGCTTGCTAAACTAGTTTCCATTGCAAACTAGCTTATTGGTCAATTAATTAGACATTTCCCTTCAGCAAAGCCTAGAGACCCCGTCCCTCGTGTCGCCCCCCACCAGGGCGGCTCGGGCGGAACCCTGCCCCCACCGCCGACGGGCTCCCAACCCATCCCTCCCCCCCTCCGCCACCGTTGGAGGAGGTCGCCAGGCAAAGCTACGGGCGGCTGACAGCGGCGTCGGAGCCCCCCTGCTCCCCGTGTTCCTTTGGGTGATGCGGGTCACCCGGGGCGTGGGGGCCCTCCTCCCCGATCCGTGCCATCGTCGAGGCGGCTCGACCGATCTGATCCACCGACGGCGCCTTGGCGGCGTGGTGATGGGAGGAGGCGGCGGAGCGGCGGGCTTCACGGAAGATCTGGTGGTGCCTGCTACTCGATGGGCGTGCTTGGTCATGGTGGTGAAGGTTGAAGTGGCCGGTGGCTTGGCCGGTCGGCGGCGGCAAAACATGGCCGATGGCAGCTGCGATGTTCTGTCTAGATCCCGGGGCGACGGCCCTGGAGGGTGGCGGATGGTGATGCTAGGGCCTCCCACGGCGGCATGGCATGGTGCAGTCCCTGTCCAAGGAGGATCTGTGATGGCGATCTGCTATGGATTGGTTCAGATCAGAGATGGGGAAGAGCGCACGGGATCCATCTCGGCGGCTCTAACGGCTTGGCGAGGCGGGGTGGGAGCCCTCCTCCTAGGCTCCAGTGGTGGCACACTCAGGCAGTGGCCGGTGCGCCAGGGCTCCCACGGTGGCACTGTTGTTGCGATTGGTCGCCGGATCTAGGCGGCTGGATTTGGGGCTTTGAAGGCGGTCCAGACAGTGCACACGTTGTCGGGTGGATTTCTTGGGACGGATCCGGGCGAAAACCTGGTTTTCGGTCGATGGCCGGAGCCGGTGATGACGATGCCCCTATCATCGTTTTCTTCATGAAGGCGTCATCGAGGTGAAACTCCCAACTCCACTCAACACCTCCAGGGGAAACCCTAGATCAGCTGATCGGATGTTGGCGGCAAGCATGTGTCGTTACCCCTTTGGGGGCGGCATTCTTGGAGGTGCACTCGGCTTCGCGGGACCAGCGGACGGCATCTTTGATGGAGCGGTGCTTCATCCTACACATTCATGGCGATGGATCTCGACGGCGTGGCACAGTGCAAATTCGGAGTTCGATGTGCGAGATGGACTCGCGCAGGAGGACGACGCTGCCTGGCATCATGGTGGCGTCGATGGCAGAGAGACCTGACACAGTAGATGCAACAGTACATCTCTGAAGATGGATTGGTGGCAGGTGGCTGCGGCGGCCTCATACCCGGCAGACGTCCTGGTTGAGGAGTGTGCCAGACTGGTAGGTGCCCCATACCCGGCAGGCGTCCTGGTTGGGACCTCAGGTCTTAGATGATTAGGTTTGGCTGCGACGTCAGTTTGGTATTAGGCCTAGGCTATCAGCGCCCCTTCATCATTTGGATAGGAGTAGCGACAGTTGTTACTTAGCGGTGGCTTTAATCTGACTATTGTATGACTTTGTAAGGTCTTGTAAGAATAATTAATAAAGTGGCCGTATGCATTATCCAGATGCAGAGGCCGGGGGTCCTCCTCCTTTTCTAAAAAAAAAGCAAACCCGGTTTCAAGAATTGCTTTCTCTTGTTTAAATAACGAACCCAGTAATTAACTCCCTCCATCTAGATTACTTGTCGCGGAAATGGATGTATATAGACGTAATTTAGTTCTAGAAAATATCATTTTTAACCATTTGTGCGGCAAGTAATTTGGGACGGAGGGTGTATGATCCAGTCTATTCCTAAAAAAAAATCTGGTCCGGTGCAATAACTGAACTGAACGTGTGGAACTGGTAAGAATTTCACACACTGGTGTCTGATGAAGAGGAAAACTAGTATGTCCCTATTGGTTATTGTCATTATATGCTCATGTGAGCAATTGAATATTACACAACAAATTTCAGTGTGTTCAATAATGTGAGTAGATGTGACAGGAAGAAAGAACTTTATTTTCATTCTGATAACTTCTCCAAGTACTCTATCTAGTGGATGAATTGGCAAGCATCCCACAGTAGAATTCAGATATATTAGTACCTGCCTAGGCATCTAGCTACTAGGACAAAAGACAATTAATGGTTGTTTTGTGCCTGTTAGTAGCATTGAGACGCCAATACACTGTTATCTGCAGCTCTGATTTAGAGTATTTGAGGGTGACATGATGAATTTGAATGCTATTGGGCAGTTAAAATAATCCATAAGATTGTAGGATGTAGTATATGTCAGTGTACACTCTAGAAAATATTACTGAACATTTCTGATTGACAAGACATGTCCTCCTACAGAATGGTGCACAGTTAATACAAATTATGTGTATTTGCACTAATCAGATTTCTGACGCGTGTGACAGACACAAACGAAGAGTAACTCATTGTGATAAGAAATCTGATATGGACATCTTATATAACGATGTGCTTATTTTAGGAGGCAATCCTTTTCAGCCCATCATTATTGTGTATCACTGGAAGCAACAGCGCTGCAAAGATGACAAAATGGCTTCCAATTATGTATGTCACATGCTGAGTTAATAATTTCTGTCATTATCTGAAGAATGTAATTCCCATCTTCTGGCTGTTTGCTTCAGTTCTATATTTGGGAAATTAATTTATTTTATGGTTTGTTCCAAATAATAACCAAATGTACACATGCATAATAAAGAAAGATATATAAGTTCTCAAAAAAAAATTGTGCTATCATCCTGAAGAAGATATGTAACACACTTACTACGGAGTACTCGATCACATATGGAGCTTGATTATGGCAGGCAAAGAATTTTATTCTCACCATTAATATATTCTCTTCAGTTGCAGTAATATAAGCAACTCAAACTTCACATGCTGTTCAGTTTATGAATAAAGTAAGGATCTGGACGGTTAAGTCAAGCTTAAATGTTTACACAGTCAGACAGCCTTGTGGGGTCTTTAGGTTAATTAGGGTCTCAACTTAGTCTAATGCAACCTTAAAATGCATGAAGCTACTTGTTCTCACGTCTTTCATATCATCATAGGATACTGCATTGCTTAAGAGTTTTCTAAATCAACAAGGATTAACAACATGATCTGCCGTGCCATGCCCTGGACTGCATCTGTTAAAGAGTATACTTAGTAAACGGAATCGGATAAAGAAATAGAACCAAATCTTTGCCTGATCCATTTGCTCATCGCATATCACTGTTAAGCCTGTAGTTGTTACAGTTTGGTGCGGATTGTGTCCACGTTTGTACTACTTCACTTGTATCTCCGCACTTATACTAGACGCTATATTAACAACCTATACTAGGACTGATCACAATTTGGGCATCGATTTAGGTAAGATGAATTAAATGTGGCATTTTACTTGCAAGACAAGGTGTTATTAATCAATGCTGAGCTAGGCTTATTGGCCTAGGCATTCTCAAGTCAATAGGTTGACTATGCTAATCGCAGACGTGCAGAAAGGCTCCATAAGTATGATATGGTGATAATTTGAGTGAGTTGACAAAGACTATATCAACGTTGAAATTGATGCTCGGGGCCTCAACCGGGTTGCTCTTCTTGCTGATGTCATCAGTTACATAAACTGAAAGTTTTGGTACTCTGATGTGAGGAAAAACCATATCTGCAGTTGTATTTGCTTAAAAAATATATAATACAAACCATGGGTTTCAGATAATATATGCGAGGTTAATAAATATAAATAAATAAATCCATTTGTGTAAATAAGGACATATTTCAATGCATACGTGGTGCCCGTGGTGTCATGCCGTGGCAATAAACCCGACAAGAGCCGCGTCTCGTAAACTTTTGCAATCTTAGTTTGTTGCATTAATCTAATCCAGTTAGTTAGGAGAAAGCCGACCATGTTGCATTATAGCATCTGTTTGACTTTGCTGCTGAGATTGACTCCTTCAGTCCTTCTTGTTAACCAATTTGTCTCAGAGCATGTCTGTGTTATTGGCAGCAGGAGTTGTTTATAAATACTCCTAGCATGGAAGGAATTCAACCCTGAACCTGTGCGTCTGTGTCTGCACCTGAAAAACAGGCAGAAGCTATCACCTGCTGCCTACAGCAACAGTGTATGAAACTGAATCTGTCCTTAGATCTTCAGCTATTTCATCTGTTTTGTAAATATCTACCGTTAAAAAATACTATTAACTACTCCCTCCGTCCCATAATGTTTTTTGACACTACACTAGTGTCAAAAAACGTCTTACATTATGGGACGGAGGAAGTACTTGCTTGTCCTTCTTCGTGATCACCGCCGCCGCCGCGTCCTCCGGGACCACCACTGCTTCCCACAGCCTAGCCGCGTCGAGGTTTGCCTCGACCTTGATGGCCCATGCCGTGTAGTTGTCTCTGGTGAGCAACGGCACCGGCTGCGGCAGCGATCCGCCCGGTCCGCCGGCGTACGGGACGAGAGACATCTCCGGCGAGCTTCGACTTCCACGTGGTTCTGATGCCAAATGTTGGGACAAAACCCTAAACCCTAGATCTACCTCTCACTCTCTCTGCACGTCGCTCACTCTCGGGACACGAACAACAGAAGAAGGAGGAAGAAGAAGATTAAAGCAGGCAATGGACACAGGAGTTTTCCGGCGCAAGAACGCCTCTTTCCTTCCCTCGAGCGCGAAATCGATAATGTCACTTCGTTACAACGTCACCACGCGGCTTTATACCCCGAGCCAGAGCACCGGGCACACACCCACGCCTCCACTCGCCCGCGACCTTTTCCACGTTCTGCATGCTCTGGCCGCGCCCGCTACGCGCTCTTCTCACGATGAGCGCCAACAGAACCTGCCCGATCGCCCCGCATGGCTTGCCAACGATCAACACACGCACTCACACCTACGGTGTACTAGCCCATGGACACGCCCGTGCGCTCCACATGCACACACACACACTCGACCCGCCACGGACCCGCGCGTCGAACACGTCCAGCGCGCGCCCATACACGCGCCCGACGAGTCCAGCTCGTCGCCGCGGCTTATTAGCCCAACAAATCTGTCCTTAGATCTTCCGCTATTTCATCTGTCTTGTAATTATGTACCGTTAAAAAATACTATTAACTACTTCCTTAATCTTGAGTACAGGGAATTACGGAGTTGAAACTTCAACTTCTAGTAGCTTATGCACGGTCAATTGTTTGCTAGACTCAGATCGCTGGGATCTAGTGTAGTGCTCCTACTGTCGACAGAATTTCATCAACTGAATGTGCTGCACTAGACCTCAGCAATACTAGCGTGTGCGCATGACACGGATGTGACCCATGGGTCACAAAATGTAGTATACAGACAAAATCCTGTTCTTTGCCCTAATTTATATTTAAAGACAATAGGCATGTAGCCACAATTGTTTGTAAACATGTAGCCAATTTAGCATGCATCAACTTGGCACAATTGTTTGTGGATCGGGGTTCAAAAGACATGGTTGAGAAGCATGGGAAAGCCAGAAAATAGTGGCATGACAGTGATGCATATCCATGGCTGACTAGCAACAGTAGTGCTTGCAGGTTCCTGTCTGAACCTCTGAAAAAAAATGTTCTTGTCTGAAGCGACTCATGCTAGAGGACGATGGTGATTAGTTCAACTTTGGATGCGCCTTTATTTTTCTAGCATTCATTTTGTAGCATTCATTTTGTAGTGGTTCAATTAAATAAAAAAATGGTACATTTTATGCTAGAAAAATAAATGCGCCTTTTTCAGGGATCAAACCCAGGTCACCGGGGTGACAGGCGGGCATACTTACCACTATATTATAACGACTTATTCATTGCATCTAGCTACATAGTTTCAAATACTAAGCCATTGTATTAACCACTAACAATGCATTTTTCCAAGTGAACTTCCAATTTATTCAACCGCGAAGGAAATACAAAGAACATCATAAGTAAAATAAATTACATGAAGGTCCGTACACCAGCTAGCGACCATTACACGCACTGGAACGAGCCGAAGGTGCGGTACCGTCATTGCCCCTCCCTCACCGGAGCCGGGCAAACCTTGTTGTAGTAGATAGTCTGGATGTCATTGTGCTAAGGTCCCACGGGACCAACACACAAGCACAACAATTGTCCCCAATGAAGTGAATCATAAATTGGAATGATCCAACTTATAGATACCCGAAAAAAATGAACAAAGACAAGATCCAAAGGCATCCACCGAGGACAAACAAATGCTGAATCCTGCAAGATCCGTCGGAGACACACCTCCACACACCCTCCGACGATGCTACATGCACTGCCGAGATAGGGGCTAGACAGGGAGAACTTTATTCCATGTCCTGGAAGCCGTCGTTGCCTCATGCTCCTGAGTAGGACACAAACCTTAACCAAACTGAAAAAACCTTAAAGCCGAGCCCTCCCGCCTACAGAGGCCGAGATCCACTGCGCCTCCATGGCCCTAAGGTCACATATGACGAGGCAGATCAATGGAGGGACCGATGGTAGCAGGAAGCCCAATCTCCTGTGCGTGTTGCAAGTCACGACCAAAGGGTACGATCAGTGGATGCCTCTCTAACAACATTCTTTTCTCTAAGTGAAGGGGTTGACTTTTTTTTGGCCCAAGAAAGTTTGGCCTGACTTATTAGAGACTAAAGTACCCAATCAATGGTTTCTTTACTAAGATCTCGCAAGAAAAAAATGGATTGACCTCACTTTAAGTAATAATTGTACATCCTACAAATTGGATTTTTCCTAACTGTTTGTGTTACTAACATGCCAGTTTATCATTGAGTACATGTCACTGGGTGAAATGTCTCAAACGTATCTATAATTTTTTATTCTTTCATACTATTATAATATCAACTTTGTATAATTTTTCTTGACTAACCTATTAATTTAGTGCCTATTGCTACTTGTTGTATCTTCCATGTTTTGGTTTTCTTGGGAATCAATATCTATGAGGGTCAAAATGCCATGGGGATTTAATACGATTTTTTTCTCCATGACTAGAGTCCAGAAAGTACTAGAGGCAAGTGAGAGGAGCCATAGGGGCTCCTCATAGCCACCTGACGCGGCAAGGGCCTGGCGTGCACCCCTAGACCACGTGGCACCCCTGTGCACCGCCTTACATCCATTATTGTGCCTATAAGTGACATATTTCGCGAAACACTCAGTACCAATTTTCTCCAATTTGTTCTGCCGCCTTAAGTTTCTTTTTTGAGGAGATCCAATCTAGAGGAATCCTCATGCTATTTGAACTAGGAGGAAGAACCCTAGGGCGAAATGGCAAGCAGCGGCGACCCCGGAGTATTTGGCGAGGCAGGCATCGGGCCGGAGATCCGCCGCGTCCACGACTGGGTTCCCGAGGGGTAAGTCTTGCCTCTTGTTTAGATTGAGCTTAGTTGTGCATTTGAACACTCGATTCGAGTAGGTTTGCCCAATTAGTGTGCTGATTGTGTCTCTGTTTTTCGCCGGTTAGGATGGAGTTGCGGTTTGCTTTCTTGGTGCACATTAGAAGGGACCGGTACATGTTCGATGCAAAGGATAAGAAGAAATACCAGGGAGGTTTGATTATCGGTTGCCAATGGCTAGTAATTGGAGTTTCAGACAATTTGGGGAGGTAATTTGTAGCCAATATCCTTGGGGTTTGCTTGATGAAGTGGTATACAAATACTATGATGGGGAAAAGAAATGGGTGACAGTTAGTAATGATGAAGAGCTAGCTACCATGTTTGTTAGGCATAAAGAGAAAGATAATTTTCATGTGATGCTGCAAGTTGATGTGCTTGAGCAGGCATTTGGACCTAGGATGACGGGTGCAACATGTCGGGGAGAACCAATTCGTAATGGCATCTCTAGCCAGAACAGTTCAGTTGGTGCACGACGACGTGGTGGCTCGACAAGTGTGGGCAACAACAGTAGGGTCTCCCTTGAAGTGGAGCGTGATGACTACAGTTCTGGGGTTGATGAAGAGAAGCTATATTCTGACGTTATTCGGAATTTATGACGGGCACCTCGGGCTGAAAACCAAGATGAGGCTCACAATGCAGTCCGTGTGGATGATGACGCGGTGGGTGAGGATGAAGACCTTGCGGCTGTTGAATGGGACCCTTTGAACCCTCATATGAAAGAAGGTACAGTTTTTGCATCCATGAATGAGTGTAGAAATGCACTTGTGACATACTGCATCAAGGTAGAACGTACTTTCGAAGTTGACAAGAGCGATCAAGTACGTTACAGAGTGCACTGTCTGACTGAGGGTTGTCCATGGAGGCTGCTCGCATCTAAAATGCGAAATAGCACTAATGTTCAGGTCAAAGTGAACTCTTTTAAGCACACATGCCAGGAATCAACCCTTAGGAAGGATACAATCAGTAGAGACAAGTCAAGATGGGTGGCAGAAGAAATAAAGAAGTGGGTGAAAGAAAACCAGCAAGTGGGTCCAAAGGAATTGCAGACAAACATCAAAGATAAGTTCAAGATAGATTTACCATACATGAGGTTGTTCAATGGTAAACAACATGCTATGAATTCTATTTATGGTAACTGGCAGGAAAGTTTTCAATTGTTGTATTCATTCAAAGGTGAAGTGGACAGGACAAGCCCAGGTAGTATTGTAGATATTGATCACCACACCATGGAGTACACATTCAGGGGAGTGACAAAGGCCAAGGAATGCTTTAGGAGGGTTTTTGTCTGCCTTGAGGCTTGTCGCCGGGGTTTTTTGGCAGGCTGCAGGCCTTATTTGGCTATTGATGCCACTTTTCTCACAGGGAGGTTTAAAGGACAGTTAGTAGCAGCTTGTGCAGTCGATGCACACAGTTTTGTATTTCCAGTTGCCTACGGTGTGCTGGAGACAGAGTCTGAGGAGAGCTGGATTTGGTTTTTGCATAATCTGCGCCGGGCTATTGCACATCCCAATTGGTTGGTCATCCATACAGATGCCTGCAAAAGTTTAGAAGTGGTCGTGGACAATGTGTTCCCTGGAGTAGAGCATAGGGAATGCATGAGTCACCTTGCTGCAAATTTCATGAAGAAATTCAAAGGAAAGGTGTACACCGACAATTTATGGCCAGCATCTTTGACTTGCAGTGTGAAGAAGCACAACTACCACTTGAGGCAGTTATACATGAATCCCAAAGCGGAAGATTACTTGGAAACACACCACTCCAAGTTATGGGCCAGAAGCCAATTCAGTGAACTGAGCAAAGTTGACTATGTGCACAATAATCTAGCAGAGTCTTTCAACTCAACGATCCGGAAACTAAAGGGTCATTATGTGGTGGTTTTGCTTGACAGGATAAGGATATAATACATGCAGAAATTTGATTATCGTGCAGGAATAGCTGAGGCAAAATTCATGGGCCACATTATCATCCCTGCCGTGATGAATGAACTGAAGCAGAAAACAACAGGCTTGAAAAAGAACATGACTCTTTGCTCGAGTACCACAGCAGAGATATCATATTTGGATAAAGAGAAGAGGGAATGGAGATATCCAGTGGATTTAGAAACTAGAACTTGCAGTTCTAGGCAATGGCAGATAACTGGGTTGCCATGCATTCATGCCTTGTTTTTCATCACTTCTCTCCCAGGTCCAGCAGGGAACATACAACAGTATGGGCATGATTACTACTCTGTTGCAAGGTTCAAAGCCACATATGCTTATGCCTTGCCTGCTATGGAGGGAAAACAACAATGGGAAATGGTGGACCTTGGATTCAAGCTTTGCGCTCCAGTTCTGAAGAGAGCAGCAGGTAGACCAAGGAAGAGTTGAATCAGACCTCGCAGCAAAGGAGATGGACTTGGAGCGAGGAAGCGTAAGTGCACATGGTGTGGTGGGTCTGGTCATTTCGGTAAGTATTGTGATAACACAGTAGATCCAGCGTTCGGAGAGAGTTTCGATGAAGGCTTCCATGAAAATGTTGGTCAGCAACTGTTTGCCTCAACAGATGATGAAAATGATGGTCAACAGCCGGTTGCATCAGATGTGGATTTTGACGAGGTTCGAAATGATGATGGTCAACAACCGCATGATTTTGACGATGATCCAAAATATGCTCCAAATAATGATTCAAGTGAGGCTGCAAATGTTGATCCAAGTGAGGCTCCAAATAGTGATCATGGTGATCCAAGTGAGACTCCAAATGGTGATCATGGTGATGCAAGTGAGGCTCCAAATGATGATCCAAGTGAGGCTCCAAATGGTGACCAACCTTCTGTTGTTGTGAGTTCTGCTAGGTATGTAAATCTTGCAAGGGTCAAATACTACTGTACATTTATCACTTGACATGATCTCATTACCCTTCATGTTTTGCACAGCTCTATGATAGGTTTGAAGAAGACGCGCAAGGTACCGACAACCAAGAGGAGAAGAGAAGAAGCAATGAGCACAAGGTGCAAGAGGAGCAAAGTGATGGCAAAAAGCTCAAGGAACAGACAGAAGCCCAACGCTATATATGAATAATTATGAAACATTATGAATAAGGTTGTATTTATGTTGGATGATGTTGGACCTATGTTAGAACTATGTTTGACATGATGTTTAAATCAGTTGGATGATGTTTGAATGAGCACATGGTTTTTCCTTTTTTTGATTTTTTTTGAATTTTGGTTTGCTCATTTGAATTCTGGTCAAACCTAACTTTGATGAAGATTTAAACAAGTCTAAAACATCAAAATGAAAAACTAAGCCTGGAACCTTCTTAGTCAATCCAAAATGAAGCTGTGGTGAGGTTTTTGAAATTTTCATGAAAAATGTGCTAAAATGAGTGGTCCAAAGGTAGGGTAAACGGCCTCATTTCTAAGCAAGGTTTTTTTCGACCTTGTCTAAATCAGCCAAATAACTTTCCTACACATATATTCTATATATACAGACTATGTGCACTCGTTTTTCCATTTTTTGATTTTTAAAATTTGTTTTGCTCATTTGAATTCTGGTCAAACTTAATTTTGACCAAGATTTAAACAAGTGTAAAACATCAAAATAAAAAACAAAGCCTGGATCCTTCTTAGTCACTCTAAAATGAAGCTGTGCTGAGTTTTTTGAAATTTTCATGTTCATTTCCCCAAAACACTTTTTTTCATTTCATACAAGAGAGTTTGAGATACTCGAGATATCACACAATACACATGAACTTATCGTTTAAATGTATGTAAACCTTGTTTATTAACTTAAATCGATAGTATATGACATAAGAAGACTATGTGCGAAGGTTTTTTATTTTTCTAATTTTTATTTAATTTATTATGCTTATTTGAAATCTGGTCAAACATAGCTTTGACTGCTCCAAACCCCTCCCAAACCCCGCTAACCCTAGTGCTGAAGAAGGACCGTTCATCTAACCCTAGCGACGATGAAGGGCCGTCGATCTAACCCTTCTAGAAGGAGTCTGCGGGGAGGATGGGGGCGATCCGCGAGATGCAATCTGATTGGCTGGGAGATTGTTTTTTCAAACAAATACCGGGCGCGCTGGATGGACCGTTGGGCCGTCTCGTTGTCTGGGTCGGAGACCGCAATAAATAGCCCGTCTCAGCCTTTCTAGGCCTTGCATGCATGGGAGGCGGTGACATGGGTTTGCATGCGGAAGGCGGCGACATGCATGCATGCGAGCGAGGCGAGCGAGGTGCTCTAGGCGAGCTAGGCTAGCAACGTCGAGCTAGGTGGTTCAGGGTTGTGGTTCAGGGCACCGAGTCAGATGCACCGCACACGGCTAACAATTGATGTTGTGTGTTCTAGGCGCCCCTCCCCGCATATATATAGGTGGGAGGGGAGGAGAGGCAGCCAGGGGCGCCCCAAGTAGGATCCGAATCCTACTTGGGGTTTCCCCAAGTGGTGTCCCCTCTTTCATGTTTTCACCGGAGAAGAAAGGGTTTCCCCAAGTAGACTCATGCTAGCATTTATTTTTGTAGCATTCATTTTGTAGTGGTTCAATTAAATAAAAAAATGGTACATTTTATGCTAGAAAAATAAATGCGCCTTTTTCAGGGATCAAACCCAGGTCACCGGGGTGACAGGCGGGCATACTTACCACTATATTATAACGACTTATTCATTGCATCTAGCTACATAGTTTCAAATACTAAGCCATTGTATTAACCACTAACAATGCATTTTTCCAAGTGAACTTCCAATTTATTCAACCGCGAAGGAAATACAAAGAACATCATAAGTAAAATAAATTACATGAAGGTCCGTACACCAGCTAGCGACCATTACACGCACTGGAACGAGCCGAAGGTGCGGTACCGTCATTGCCCCTCCCTCACCGGAGCCGGACAAACCTTGTTGTAGTAGATAGTCTGGATGTCATTGTGCTAAGGTCCCACGGGACCAACACACAAGCACAACAATTGTCCCCAATGAAGTGAATCATAAATTGGAATGATCCAACTTATAGATACCCGAAAAAAGATGAACAAAGACAAGATCCAAAGGCATCCACCGAGGACAAACACATGCTGAATCCTGCAAGATCCGTCGGAGACACACCTCCACACACCCTCCGACGATGCTACATGCACTGCCGAGATAGGGGCTAGACAGGGAGAACTTTATTCCATGTCCTGGAAGCCGTCGTTGCCTCATGCTCCTGAGTAGGACACAAACCTTAACCAAACTGAAAAAACCTTAAAGCCGAGCCCTCCCGCCTACAGAGGCCGAGATCCACTGCGCCTCCATGGCCCTAAGGTCACATATGACGAGGCAGATCAATGGCGGGACCGATGGTAGCAGGAAGCCCAATCTCCTGTGCGTGTTGCAAGTCACGACCAAAGGGTACGATCAGTGGATGCCTCTCTAACAACATTCTTTTCTCTAAGTGAAGGGGTTGACTTTTTTTTGGCCCAAGAAAGTTTGGCCTGACTTATTAGAGACTAAAGTACCCAATCAAGTGTTTCTTTACTAAGATCTCGCAAGAAAAAAATGGATTGACCTCACTTTAAGTAATAATTGTACATCCTACAAATTGGATTTTTCCTAACTGTTTGTGTTACTAACATGCCAATTTATCATTGAGTACATGTCACTGGGTGAAATGTCTCAAACGTATCTATAATTTTTTATTCTTTCATACTATTATAATATCAATTTTGTATAATTTTTCTTGACTAACCTATTAATTTAGTGCCTATTGCTACTTGTTGTATCTTCCATGTTTTGGTTTTCTTGGGAATCAATATCTATGAGGGTCAAAATGCCATGGGGATTTAATACGATTTTTTTCTCCATGACTAGAGTCCAGAAAGTACTAGAGGCAAGTGAGAGGAGCCATAGGGGCTCCTCATAGCCACCTGACGCGGCAAGGGCCTGGCGTGCACCCCTAGACCACGTGGCACCCCTGTGCACCGCCTTACATCCATTATTGTGCCTATAAGTGACATATTTCGCGAAACACTCAGTACCAATTTTCTCCAATTTGTTCTGCCGCCTTAAGTTTCTTTTTTGAGGAGATCCAATCTAGAGGAATCCTCATGCTATTTGAACTAGGAGGAAGAACCCTAGGGCGAAATGGCAAGCAGCGGCGACCCCGGAGTATTTGGCGAGGCAGGCATCGGGCCGGAGATCCGCCGCGTCCACGACTGGGTTCCCGAGGGGTAAGTCTTGCCTCTTGTTTAGATTGAGCTTAGTTGTGCATTTGAACACTCGATTCGAGTAGGTTTGCCCAATTAGTGTGCTGATTGTGTCTCTGTTTTTCGCCGGTTAGGATGGAGTTGCGGTTTGCTTTCTTGGTGCACATTAGAAGGGACCGGTACATGTTCGATGCAAAGGATAAGAAGAAATACCAGGGAGGTTTGATTATCGGTTGCCAATGGCTAGTAATTGGAGTTTCAGACAATTTGGGGAGGTAATTTGTAGCCAATATCCTTGGGGTTTGCTTGATGAAGTGGTACACAAATACTACGATGGTGAAAAGAAATGGGTGACAGTTAGTAATGATGAAGAGCTAGCTACCATGTTTGTTAGGCATAAAGAGAAAGATAATTTTCATGTGATGCTGCAAGTTGATGTGCTTGAGCAGGCATTTGGACCTAGGATGACGGGTGCAACATCTCGGGGAGAACCAATTCGTAATGGCATCTCTAGCCAGAACAGTTCAGTTGGTGCACGACGACGTGGTGGCTCGACAAGTGTGGGCAACAACAGTAGGGTCTCCCTTGAAGTGGAGCATGATGACTACAGTTCTGGGGTTGATGAAGAGAAGCTATATTCTGACATTATTCGGAATTTATGACGGGCACCTCGGGCTGAAAACCAAGATGAGGCTCACAATGCAGTCCATGTGGATGATGACGCGGTGGGTGAGGATGAAGACCTTGCAGCTGTTGAATGGGACCCTTTGAACCCTCATATGAAAGAAGGTACAGTTTTTGCATCCATGAATGAGTGTAAAAATGCACTTGTGACATACTGCATCAAGGTAGAACGTACTTTCGAAGTTGACAAGAGCGATCAAGTACGTTACAGAGTGCACTGTCCGACTGAGGGTTGTCCATGGAGGCTGCTCGCATCTAAAATGCGAAATAGCACTAATGTTCAGGTCAAAGTGAACTCTTTTAAGCACACATTCCAGGAATCAACCCTTAGGAAGGATACAATCAGTAGAGACAAGTCAAGATGGATGGCAGAAGAAATAAAGAAGTGGGTGAAAGAAAACCAGCAAGTGGGTCCAAAGGAATTGCAGAAAAACATCAAAGATAAGTTCAAGATAGATTTACCATACATGAGGTTGTTCAATGGTAAACAACATGCTATGAATTCTATTTATGGTAACTGGCAGGAAAGTTTTCAATTGTTGTATTCATTCAAAGGTGAAGTGGACAGGACAAGCCCAGGAAATATTGTAGATATTGATCACCACACCGTGGAGTACAAATTCAGGGGAGTGACAAAGGCCAAGGAATGCTTTAGGAGGGTTTTTGTCTGCCTTGAGGCTTGTCGCCGGGGTTTTTTGGCAGGCTACAGGCCTTATTTGGCTATTGATGCCACTTTTCTCACAGGGAGGTTTAAAGGACAGTTAGTAGCAGCTTGTGCAGTCGATGCACACAGTTTTGTATTTCCAGTTGCCTACGGTGTGCTGGAGACAGAGTCTGAGGAGAGCTGGATTTGGTTTTTGCATAATCTGCGCCGGGCTATTGCACATCCCAATTGGTTGGTCATCCATACAGATGCCTGCAAAAGTTTAGAAGTGGTCGTGGACAATGTGTTCCCTGGAGTAGAGCATAGGGAATGCATGAGTCACCTTGCTGCAAATTTCATGAAGAAATTCAAAGGAAAGGTGTACACCGACAATTTATGGCCAGCATCTTTGACTTGCAGTGTGAAGAAGCACAACTACCACTTGAGGCAGTTATACATGAATCCCAAAGCGGAAGATTACTTGGAAACACACCACTCCAAGTTATGGGCCAGAAGCCAATTCAGTGAACTGAGCAAAGTTGACTATGTGCACAATAATCTAGCAGAGTCTTTCAACTCAACGATCCGGAAACTAAAGGGTCATTATGTGGTGGTTTTGCTTGACAGGATAAGGATATAATACATGCAGAAATTTGATTATCGTGCAGGAATAGCTGAGGCAAAATTCATGGGCCACATTATCATCCCTGCCGTGATGAATGAACTGAAGCAGAAAACAACAGGCTTGAAAAAGAACATGACTCTTTGCTCGAGTACCACAGCAGAGATATCATATTTGGATAAAGAGAAGAGGGAATGGAGATATCCAGTGGATTTAGAAACTAGAACTTGCAGTTCTAGGCAATGGCAGATAACTGGGTTGCCATGCATTCATGCCTTGTTTTTCATCACTTCTCTCCCAGGTCCAGCAGGGAACATACAACAGTATGGGCATGATTACTACTCTGTTGCAAGGTTCAAAGCCACATATGCTTATGCCTTGCCTGCTATGGAGGGAAAACAACAATGGGAAATGGTGGACCTTGGATTCAAGCTTTGCGCTCCAGTTCTGAAGAGAGCAGCAGGTAGACCAAGGAAGAGTTGAATCAGACCTCGCAGCAAAGGAGATGGACTTGGAGCGAGGAAGCGTAAGTGCACATGGTGTGGTGGGTCTGGTCATTTCGGTAAGTATTGTGATAACACAGTAGATCCAGCGTTCGGAGAGAGTTTCGATGAAGGCTTCCATGAAAATGTTGGTCAGCAACTGGTTGCCTCAACAGATGATGAAAATGATGGTCAACAGCCGGTTGCATCAGATGTGGATTTTGACGAGGTTCGAAATGATGATGGTCAACAACCGCATGATTTTGACGATGATCCAAAATATGCTCCAAATAATGATTCAAGTGAGGCTGCAAATGTTGATCCAAGTGAGGCTCCAAATAGTGATCATGGTGATCCAAGTGAGACTCCAAATGGTGATCATCGTGATGCAAGTGAGGCTCCAGCTCAAGGAACAGACAGAAGCCCAACGCTATATATGAATAATTATGAAACATTATGAATAAGGTTGTATTTATGTTGGATGATGTTGGACCTATGTTAGAACTATGTTTGACATGATGTTTAAATCAATTGGATGATGTTTGAATGAGCACATGGTTTTTCCTTTTTTTGATTTTTTTGAATTTTGGTTTGCTCATTTGAATTCTGGTCAAACCTAACTTTGATGAAGATTTAAACAAGTCTAAAACATCAAAATGAAAAACTAAGCCTGGAACCTTCTTAGTCAATCCAAAATGAAGCTGTGGTGAGGTTTTTGAAATTTTCATGAAAAATATGCTAAAATGAGTGGTCCAAAGGTAGGGTAAACGGCCTCATTTCTAAGCAAGGTTTTTTCCGACCTTGTCTAAATCAGCCAAATAACTTTCCTACACATATATTCTATATATACAGACTATGTGCACTGGTTTTTCCATTTTTTGATTTTTTAAATTTGTTTTGCTCATTTGAATTCTGGTCAAACTTAATTTTGACCAAGATTTAAACAAGTGTAAAACATCAAAATAAAAAACAAAGCCTGGATCCTTCTTAGTCACTCTAAAATGAAGCTGTGCTGAGTTTTTTGAAATTTTCATGTTCATTTCCCCAAAACACTTTTTTTCATTTCATACAAGAGAGTTTGAGATACTCGAGATATCACACAATACACATGAACTTATCGTTTAAATGTATGTAAACCTTGTTTATTAACTTAAATCGATAGTATATGACATAAGAAGGCTATGTGCGAAGGTTTTTTATTTTTCTGATTTTTATTTAATTTATTATGCTTATTTGAAATCTGGTCAAACATAGCTTTGACTGCTCCAAACCCCTCCCAAACCCCGCTAACCCTAGTGCTGAAGAAGGACCGTTCATCTAACCCTAGCGACGATGAAGGGCCGTCGATCTAACCCTTCTAGAAGGAGTCTGCGGGGATGATGGGGGCGATCCGCGAGATGCAATCTGATTGGCTGGGAGATTGTTTTTTTAAAACAAATACCGGGCGCGCTGGATGGACCGTTGGGCCGTCTCGTTGTCTGGGCCGGAGACCGCAATAAATAGCCCGTCTCAGCCTTTCCAGGCCTTGCATGCATGGGAGGCGGTGACATGGGTTTGCATGCGGAAGGCAGCGACATGCATGCATGCGAGCGAGGCGAGCAAGGTGCTCTAGGCAAGCTAGGCTAGCAACGTCGAGCTAGGTGGTTCAGGGTTGTGGTTCAGGGCACCGAGTCAGATGCACCGCCCGGTCAATGAGCTATGCAATGATTCAGATGCACGCACGCGCCCCATGCATCGTTTTCATGGAAAAATTTAAGAGTGCAAAACGTAACGGATACACACACGCGTCTGAATACACACACGCGTCCAGATTCAGACACGCACCGTTCTCATCCTTTCTCTCTTCCTCTCCCACCCACAGGCCTATAAATGGGGTGCCTCTCTTCCTCTCCCACCCACAAGCCAGATCCGATCCATTCTCTCCAACTTCAAACACTCAAGCGACCAAGCGCTCCCCAAGCGAGACCAAGTGAAGATGCAGTTCAACGGGCCGACCTTCAGCCGTCCGCCTGTCGTGCCAGAGCTGCGCTACCCACCGGGCGTGCTCTTGGAGAAGGAGCTCCGTGTGTGGGCTATTTCAAGGTGGAGGGGCTCCCTCGAACTCACCCGCGCCTTCCTTAGAGTCGGCTATGCCCACCTCCCACGGGGCTCACTGAGGATGTTCACCCTCAACGAGGTTCGTGACCGCGGCGGCATCCTCCTACTGCTCACGATCACCTTGACCAACCCGTTTGACGCACGCGAGCTCCTCGGCCAAGTCTTTTGGTGCGGCTGCGAGGCCATCTTCTTCACCGTCTACAACATATACACCAACTACGAGAGCATCTTCCCCACTCCAGCCCAGATGCACTCCCTTCCCAAAGTGGAAGAAGGAGGTCAAGATGAAGATGTTCAAGCCCGGAGTCAAGCTCGTCATGTTTCGTTTTTTATTTTGTTGCTTTTCTATGTCGTGTCGTGTCGTGTCATGTTTCGTCATGTGTCCGTGAACTGTCTGTGAACTTATTATTGTAATGGTACAGTGTGTTGCATCTTATCTAAGTTATTAGGGTTTATTATGTGTGTTAAAAAATGTCCGTGCCCAAACATATCATTTCTTCCCTAAACCAAGTCATGAAGTTCGAGAACTTGTGGTTTTCATTAATGAAAATCGGAGGGGGTGAGAAGCCCTCTGTTTCACTCAAAAAAAATAAGTCATGAACTAACATGCAAATTTATTCCCTTTAAATCCTAAACCAAGTGCCACTCTAACCCTAAACCAAGTGCCACTATAACCAAAATCATATGGAAGTGCAAACATACATTTTCAACCTTCCAACCCTCCAAAATTTTAGTGCAAAACAAAGGAAAACCACTCTCACCCGTGTGCAAACTTTCACGGTCTCACTATTGTTTTTGACAAATTTCACAGTCCCACTATGTATACCTTCCTTCCCTACCCATGTCATTGTCTTGCCATCTGTCCTAGCGGTTACCAGCGCAGCCCTAAACACCACAAACCCACGCGATCCTGGGTTCGAGTCCCCAGCGGCACCAATTTTTTGTGCATTTTCCACCCTTCATTTTTTTAGACAAATTATTTTTTTTCTCAATGTAATGCCCTTAAAAAATGTTCATTTATTTTGGCACCAAGTGTAAACCTCTGCCAGAGCTGAGGCACATTTTCATGACATTTTGGTTTTTGATTTAAATCAGGGTGTATTTGAATTGGATTAATTAAACTGCTATCAAATATTTAACAGCTCCAAAAAATTTCTAACCTTAATGGTTTGGCTCTGGAATAATTCAATTAGCTTCCACAAAAAGTTTCAGCATTACGATTTACTGCCTAAATTAAATCAGAACAAAAAATAGAAAACCACGCAAGAGAACCTCCGAATGGGCCTAATTGGATGCAGTTGGCCCATTAGTCTAGCCTGCACTTGGCTCTACGCTCTGAATTTGGCCCAAGAGCAACCTTTTTTTTGACAGAAAGGCAGAGCAGAGAGCTGCATTTCATTGATCAAAAGTTTCTGAATTCCTCATTTCTTCTCCTTTTTTTCAACATATTTAAATGTTGGTCACTTCTTCTCTTTTTTTCAACATTTAAACAACTTTGACCAACATTTAAACTAGGTGAATTTCTCATACAATTTCAAGATTACAAATTCCTCCACAATTCATGCCTTTCCATACATTTTCAACATTACAACCAGTGCGATTACCATACCTACAAATGCCCAAAAGTATTTGCAAATGGGTATTGGTAGTGCTTGATCTTCAAGCTTCCTAACCTTCTTCTTCAACATCCTAAGCTCAACAGCTAGCTCTCTGTCAGTGCGTGCTTCGCCCTCCATCTCTTCTTCTGGAGCTCGTGCTGCGGCCAATGCGGTTCGTGGCAGCATGCACAACCATTCTTCACGCTCTTCTAGCAGTTCATTTATCAGAGTCTTGTCCGAAGCATCGACCCAAAGAAAGAAGTATGTCACCTGCATGAACACGAAACAGATCAACCCATTGCTCAAAGATCCCGACCACGAAAATGGTGCAATTGCCCCGATTCTTACCCCATTTTCGCTGCACACATAGAATGGACGATTCTGGTTCCTCAGTGTGTGAGAAACCCTCCGATCAACGCTCGCCCGGCACCGCGGACAGACGAAGACAGGCATGTCCACACGCGCCCGTCTCTGCATCTGCGAGGTGGCGCGGGAGCTTGAGGAAGACATGGAGCTCGGAGCCGAAGGGAATCTCAAGGACGCCGCGCCCTCCACAGCTAGCTTCCCACCGCCATGCTCTCTCTCTCTCGCCGTGGTCACCGCCGTGATCTCTCTCGCCGTGGTCACCGCCGCTGTCGCCCGCTTATATAGCACACCCGCAACGACTCTCTGCTCAACAGCTCTCTGCTGGGTCCCACAAGCCACGCGTGCAACGGTCTGAATAAAATTGGTCGTCTCTGTCGCCTGGTCTCACCTGTAAGGGCCGAGTCAAAAGGTTGACCTGAAGGAGACGGCAGAGTTCATGGAACGAGTCGGTGCGCACGGACTAGGGGCAAAACTGAGCACAATTCGCATCTGAGAGCAAAACTGAGCAGATGGACACCACTAAGGGCAAAAGGCTGATTAACCCTTTTTAATATGAAAGAATATGCTAATGTTCTCCTTTGGCACGCAATGCTGAAGAAAAGTGAACATCCACCAACATATTCCAGTCTTTACTTGGAGTGTGCGAATTTTGTAATAAATTGGACAGAATGTTTGTGCCTATTTTGTGTTTGTTCGGCCTGTCTTTCCCACTTTTGTTTCAATTTTTGATTATAAAAGAAGCATGTCACAACACAGCTTCAACGACTCCAAACTAAGCCTAAATTTGCATGGGTAAGAGCATCGCCAGCTCATCCCCATAACTTAATTGCCCACACTTCAGAAACTTCTGTCCATCTAGCCCATCCTTGAAAACTTAATTCCCCAACCCCCAGATTTTCTTTCGATGTTTCTTTTTCAAATGCTTGCATACAAACTTAGTCTGACATACTTTTCATAACATATTAATACGAAACTTGATCCAATATGCAAATCAAATTCAATGTTGCACAATAAGAATTGTTGTTACTAACCTAGGGTACATGTTACGAATAACATTTTAGTCCAAGGCTAAACCATCAGTTCTAATTGCCCCTCTATCTAATTGCATAAACCAAGAACATCATACCTGTAATGGATCCCACAAGAACATGCTGCTGATCCAGAGAGTACGAACCGAATCATAACAACAGCCAGAAGTGCAAGGTGCAGCTTCTTGAATTTCTTTATCTGGGCATGCATCTCGTTGATTTGGGCTTGCATATCATTGATTGGGAATTGCTTCTTACGTGCGTCTATCAGCACATCATCTAACTTGTTTCTCAGTGGTCGATGCAGTAGTCAAGCATCTGGTTACATATATCTTTATCAGACTGGCCCATATCCATTTGACGCATATCCGGACTCACGAGCACCTGTAGCTCGCCACTTTGCTTAATACGATCTCCATGGATGACAAGGTGGTTGATGTCCTAGAACTGCACCCAGAAGTCCCGGTCTTTCACATGTTTCGGATCATATCCCCCCTTTGAAGAACTCACGAACTGCACTTTAGGGGAGATCAGTAGAGAAGTTTGAGGCAAGCAAAACTTGAGTCAGGTCTGCATAACCTTGACATAAAAAATGCATTCAAGAAGATATGCCTTACCATCTACAATAACACCGGCTTGCCTATCTTCCTCCTCGGCATTCTGCTGGCGCAGCTTGGACTCCTTGCAATCATATATGACCTTTTTAAGGTCCTCAGCCAAGCTAGCCTTCTCATCCTTCAGCTTGTCATATAGGTCATGAAGTTTGCTGATGTCTTGCTGGAGGAGGGTGGTCGCGTCTCAGGCAGCCTGGCTTGCCTCTTACTCTTGTGAAAGTCGTGATGCTGTCTTCCGGGCTTCTTCCTAGGCAGCCTAGGCCTAATGCTGGCTAGATCTAAGTTGCTTCCAGCTTGGCTACCTGTTGCTTGGATGTTGCAGGAAGGCGTCGATGGCAGACATGTCAGGTGAAATGGCGCCATGTATCTGTTGGGGAACGTAGCATATAATTTAAAAAAATTCCTACGCTCACGCAAGATCTATCTAGGAGATGCATAGCAACAAGGGGGAGAGAGTGTGTCTACGTACCCTCGTAGACCGTAAGCGGAAGTGTTTGACAACGCGGTTGATCTAGTCGAACATCTTCTAGCTCCGACCGATCAAGTACTGAATGTACGGCACCTCCGAGTTCTGCACATGTTCAGCTCGATGACGTCCCTCGCCCTCTTGATCCAGCAAAAGATGTCGAGGAAGTAGATAAGTTCTGTCAGCACGACGGCGTGGTGACGATGATGGTGATGTGATCAGTGCAGGGCTTCGCCAAAGCACTGCGAGAATATGACCGGGGGTGTAAACTGTGGAGGCGGGCGCCGCACACGGCTAACAATTGATGTTGTGTGTTCTAGGCGCCCCTCCCCGCATATATATAGGTGGGAGGGGAGGAGAGGCAGCCAGGGGCGCCCCAAGTAGGATCCGAATCCTACTTGGGGTTTCCCCAAGTGGTGTCCCCTCTTTCATGTTTTCACCGGAGAAGAAAGGGAAGGAAGAAGAGAGAAAGGAAGGGGGGGCGAACCCCCCTTTTTCCTTCTCCAATTCGGCCACATGCCTAGGGGGGTGCAACACCCCTTGTGCGCTGGTGTGCTCCCCTCTTATGGCCCATATCTTCTCCCCGGGGTTCCCTCCGGTACTCCGATATGTACCAGGTACCCTCCGAAACACGTCCGGTGTCCGAATATTATCATCCTATATATCAATATTTACCTCTTGACCATTTCAAGACTCCTCGTCATGTTCGTGATCTCATTCGGGACTCCGAACAACATTCGGTAACCAAATCACATAACTCATATAATACAATATCATCATCGAATGTTAAGCGTGCGGACCCTACGGGTTCGAGAACTACGTAGACATGACCGAGACACGTCTCCGGTCAATAACCAATAGCGGAACCTGGATGCTCATATTGGCTCTCACGTATTCTACGAAGATCTTTATCGTTCGAACCGTTATGACAACATACACGTTATTCCCTTTGTCATCGGTATGTTACTTGCCCGAGATTCAATCGTCAGTTTCTTCATACCTAGTTCAATCTCGTTACTGGCAAGTCTCTTTACTCGTTCCGTAAACATCATCCTGCAACTAACTCATTAGTCTCTTTGCTTGCAAGGCTTCTTATGATGTGTATTACCGAGAGGGTCGAGAGATACCTCTTCGATACTCGGAGTGAAAAATCCTAATCTCGACCTATGCCAACCCAAAAAACATCTTTGGAGATACCTATAGAGCATCTATATAATCACCCAGTTACGTTGTGACGTTTGATAGCGCACAACACATTCCTCCGGTATCCGGGAGTTGCATAATCTCATAGTCGAAGGAATATGTATTTGACATAAAGAAAGCAACAGAAATAAAACTGAATGATCATAATGCTAAGATAATGAATGGGTCTTGTCTATCACATCATTCTCCTAATGATGTGATCCCGTTTATCAAATGACAACACATGTATATGGTTAGAAAACTTAACCATCTTTGATTAACGAGCTAGTCTAGTAGAGCTTACTAGGGACATGGTATTTTGTCTATGTATCCACACATGTGTCAAGTTTCCGATTAATACAATTCTAGCATGAATAATAAACATTTATCATGAAATAAGGAAATATAAAATAACAACTTTATTATTGCCTCTAGGTCGTATTTCCTTCAGTATCAGTGTCAAGTCGTTGGTGGGTGGTTGATTGGCTTATCTGATGTGCTCCTCCTAGGCTAGAAAGATGGAGGTGAAGTCTGAAGGAGGCGAAGGATCTTGACTGACCAGCAAGGCCATCAATGCCCCCCATCACAGTACACGAGGTGGTGTAGAGAGATGTTGGGGAACGTAGTAGAAATTCAAAATTTTCCTACGTGCCACCAAGATCTATCTATGGAGAAACCAGCAACGAGGGGAAGGAGAGTGCATCTACATACCATTGTAGATCACTAAGCGGAAGCGTTCAAGAGAACAGGGTTGAAGGAGTCGTACTCGTCGTGATCCAAATCACCGGAGATCCTAGTGCCGAACGGACGGCACCTCCGCGTTCAACACACATACAGCCCGGTGACGTCTCCCATGCCTTGATCCAGCAAGGAGGGAGGGAGAGGTTGAGGAAGACTTCGTCCAGCAGCAGCACAACGGCGTGGTGGTGATGGAGGAGCGTGGCAATCCTGCAGGGCTTCGCCAAGCACCGCGGGAGAGGAGAAGGGAGAGAGGTAGGGTTACGCCTGGGAGAGGTCAAACTCATCTGTTCGCAGCCCCAAAACCCTCAAGTATATATAGGGGGAGAGGGAGGGCTGCGCCCCCACCTAGGGTTCCACCCCTAGGGGCGGCGGCCAGCCCAAACCCATCTAGGGTGCGGCCAAGGGGGGGAAGAGGGGAAACTTGCCCCCCAAGTTAGGTGGGTGCGCCCCCTCCCCCAAACCCTAGGCGCTTGGGCCCTTGTGGGGGGGCGCACCAGCCCACCTGGGGCTGGTCCCCTCCCACACTTGGACCATGCAGCCCTCCGGGAATGGTGGCCCCACTTGGTGGACCCCCCGGGACCCTCCCGGTGGTCCCGGTACGTTATCGATAAAACCCGAAACTTTTCCGGTGACCAAAACATGACTTCCCATATATAAATCTTTACCTCCGGACCATTCCGGAACTCCTCGTGACATCCGGGATCTCATCCGGGACTCCGGACAACATTCGGTAACCACATACAAACTTCCTTTATAACCCTAGCGTCATCGAACCTTAAGTGTGTAGACCCTACGGGTTCGGGAATCATGCAGACATGACCGAGACGTTCTCCGGTCAATAACCAACAGCGGGATCTGGATACCCATGTTGGCTGCCACATGTTCCATGATGATCTCATCGGATGAACCACGATGTCAAGGACTCAATCGATCCCGTATACAATTCCCTTTGTCTAGCAGTATTGTACTTGCCCGAGATTCGATCGTCGGTATGCCAATACCTTGTTCAATCTCGTTACCGGCAAGTCTCTTTACTCGTTCCGTAACACATCATCCCGTGATCAACCCCTTGGTCACATTGTGCACATTATGATGATGTCCTACCGAGTGGGCCCAGAGATACCTCTCCGTTAACCGGAGTGACAAATCCCAGTCTCGATTTGTGCCAACCCAACAGACACTTTCAGAGATACCTGTAGTGCACCTTTATAGCCACCCAGTTATGTTGTGACGTTTGGTACACCCAAAGCATTCTTATGGTATCCGGGAGTTGCACAATCTCATGGTCTAAGGAAATGATACTTGATATTAGAAAAGCTTTAGCATACGAACTACACGATCTTTTGTGCTAGGCTTAAGATTGGGTCTTGTCCATCACATGTTCTCCTAATGATGTGATCCCGTTATCAACGACATCCAATGTCCATGGTAAGGAAACCGTAACCATCTATTGATCAACGAGCTAGTCAACTAGAGGCTTACTAGGGACATAGTGTTGTCTATGTACCCACACATGTATCTGAGTTTCCTATCAATACAATTATAGCATGGATAATAAAGGATTATCATGATAATAAAGGATTATCATGGATAATAGGGCATATTTCCAACAGTCTCCCACTTGCACTAGAGTCAATAATCTGGTTCACATCGCCATGTGATTAACACTGATAGGTCACATCGCCATGTGACCAACATCCAAAGAGTTTACTAGTGTCTAAACTAGTTCACATCACCATGTGATTAAGTCTCAATGATTTCTGGGGTTTGACCATGTTCTACTTGTGAGAGAGGTTTTAGTCAACGGGTCTGCAACATTCAGATCCGTATGTACTTTGCAATTCTCTATGTCATATTGTAAATGATGCTTCCACGCTCCACTTGAAGCTATTCCAAATGGTTGCTCCACTATATGTATCCGGTTTGCTACTCAGAGTCATTCGGATAGGTGTTAAAGCTTGCATCGACGTAACTCTTTACGCCGAACTCTTTATCACCTCCATAATCGAGAAACATGTCCTTTATTTACTCCAAGGACAATTTTGACTGCTGTCCAATGATCTATTCCTGGATCATTCTTGTACCCCTTGACTGACTCATGGCAAGGCACACTTCCGGTGTGGTACACAGCATAGCATACTATAGAGCCTATGTCTGAAGCATAGGGGACGACCTTCGTCCTTTCTCTCTCTTCTGCCGTGGTCGAGCTTTAACTCTTAACTTCATACCTTACAACTCAGGCAAGAACTCCTTCTTTGACTGATCCATCTTTAACACCTTCAAGATCATGTCAAGGTATGTGCTCATTTGAAAGTACCATTTAGCGTTTTTGATCTATCCTCATAGATCTTGATGCTCAATGTTCAAGTAGCTTAATCCAGGTTCTCCATTGAAAAACACTTTTCAAATAACCCTATATGCTTTCCAGAAATTCTACATCATTTTTGATCAACAATATGTCAACAACATATACTCATCAGAAATTCTATAGCGCTTCCACTCACTTCTTTGATCATCTCATCAAAGCGTACATTCCAACTCCGAGATGCCTACTCCAGTCCTTAGAAGGATTGCTGGAATTTTGCACATTTGTTAGTGTTCTTCAGGATTGTCAAAACCTTCTGGTTGTATCACATACAACCTTTCCTCAAGAAAACTGTCGAGGAAACAATGTTTTGACATTCTATCTGCAAGATTTCATAAATAATGCAATAACTGCTAATCCATTTCCAACAGACTCTTAGCATCGCTACGAGTGAGAAAGCCTCACCGTAGTCAACTCCTTGAACTTGTCGGAAAACATCTTAACAACAAGTCGAGCTTTCTTAATGGCAATACTTACCATGATTGTCTGTCTTCCTTTTAAAATCCATCTGTACCCAATGGCCTTACGACCATCAAGTATTTCTTCCAAAGTCATGGATCCTCTCTCGGATTTTATGGCCTCGAGCTATTCGTCGGAATCCGGGCACACCATCGCTTCTCCATAGCTCGTAGGTTTATTGTTGTCTAGCAACATGACCTCTAAGACAGGATTGTGTACCACTCTGAAGTAGTATGCGTCCTTGTCGACCTACGAGGTCCGGTAGTGACTTGATCCGAAGCATCATGATCACTATCATCAGCTTCCACTTCAATTGGTGTAGGTGCCACACGAACAACTTCATGTGCCCTGCTACACACTGGTTCAAGTGATGGTTCAATAACCTCATCAAGTCTCCACCATCCTCCCACTCAATTCTTTCGAGAGAAACTTTTCCTCGAGAAAGGACCCGATTCAAGAAACAATCCCTATTGCTTTCAGATCTGAACTAGGAGGTATACCCAGCCTTTTGGGTGTCATATGAAGATGCATTTTATCCGCTTTGGGTTCAAGCTTATCAACATGAAACTTTTTCACATAAGCGTCGCAGCCCCAAACTTTTAAGAAACGACAACTTAGGTTTCTCCAAACCATAGTTCAAACGGTGTCGTCTCAACGGAATTACGTGGTGCCCTATTAAAGTGAGTGCGGTTGTATCTAATGCCTAACCCATGAACGATAGTGGTAATTCGATAAGAGACATCATGGTACGCACCATATCCAATAGGGTGCAACTATGATGTTCGGACACACCATCACACTATGGTGTTCCAGGCGGTATTAATTGTGAAACAATTTCCACAATGTCTTAATTGCGTGCCAAAGCTCGTAACTCAGATACTCATCTCTATGATCATATCATAGACATTTTATCCTCTTGTCACGATGATCTTCAACTTCACTCTAAAATTACTTGAACCATTCAATAATTCAGACTTGTGTTTCATCAAGTAAATATACTTAGTATCTACTTAAATCATCCGTGAAGTAAGAACATAATGATATTCACTGCATGCCTCAGCACTCATTGGACTGCACACATCAAAATGTGTTACTTCCAACAAGTTGATATCTTGTTCCATTTTACTGAAAGCGAGGCTTTTTAGTCATCTTGCCCATGTTGTATGATTTGCATTTCTCAAGCGATTCAAAATCAAGTGAGTCCAAACGATCCATCTGCATGGAGTTTCTTCATGCGTATACACCAATAGACATGGCTCGCATGTCTCAAACTTTTCAAAAACGAGTGAGTCCAAAGATCCATCAACATGGAGCTTCTTCATGCATTTTACACCAATATGACTTACATGGCAGTGCCACAAGTAAGTGGTACTATCATTACTATCTTATATCTTTTGGCATGAAAATGTGTATCACTACGATAGAGATTCAATAAACCATTCCTTTTTAGGTGTAAGACCATTGAAGGTATTATTCAAATAAACAGAGTAACCATTATTCTCCTTAAATGAATAACCGTATTGCGACAGACATAATCCAATCATGCCTATGCTCAACGCAAACACCAAATAACAATTATTTAGGTTTAACACCAATCTCGATGGTAGAGGGAGCGTGCAATGCTTGATCACATAAACCTTGGAAACAGTTCCAACACATATAGTCAGCTCACCTTTAGCTAGTCTCCGTTTATTCCGTAGCTTTTATTTCGAGTTACTAACACTTAGCAACTGAACCGGTATCTAATACCCTGGTGCTACTAGGAGTACTAGTAAAGTACACATTAACATAATGTATATCCAACATACTTCTATCGACCTTGCCAGCCTTCTTATCTACCAAGTATCTAGGGTAGTTCTCCTCCAGTGTCTGTTCCCCTTATTACAGAAGCACTTAGTCTCGGGTTTGGGTTCAACCTTGGGTTTCTTCACTGGAGCAGCAACTGATTTTCCGTTTCATGAAGTGCCCCTTCTTGCCCTTGTCCTTCTTGAAACTAGTGGTTTCACTAACCATCAACAATTGATGCTCCTTCTTGATTTCTACTTTCGCGGTGTCAAACATCGTGAATATCTCAAGGATCATCATATTTATCCCTGATTTGTTATAGTTCATCACGAAGCTCTAGGAACTTGGTGGCAATGACTTTGGAGAAACATCACTATCTCATCTGGAAGATCAACTCCCACTCGATTCAAGTGATTGTTGCACTCAGACAATCTGAGCACAAGCTCAACGATTGAGCTTTTCTCCCTTAGTTTGCAGGCTAAGAAAATCGTCGAAGGTCTTATACCTCTTGACGTGGGCACGAGCCTGAAATCCCAATTTCAGCCCTCGAAACATCTCATATGTTCCGCGACGTTTTGAAAACGTCTTTGGTGCCTCAACTCTAAACCGTTTAACTGAACTATCACGTAGTTATCAAAACGTGTATGTCTGATGTTTGCAACATCCACAGACGACGTTTTGGGGTTCTACACACTGAGCGGTGCACTAAGGACATAAGCTTTCTATTGATCGCATAATCGCTACTGTCAACTTTCAACTATATTTTCTCTAGGAACATATCTAAAACAGTAGAACTAACGCGCGAGCTATGACATAATTTGCAAAGGGCTTTTGACTACGTTCAGGATAATTAATTTCATCTAATGAACTCCCACTCAGATAGACATCCCTCTAGTCATCTAAGTGATTACATGATCCGAGTCAACTAGGCCGTGTCCGATCATCACGTGAGATGGACTAGTCATCATCGGTGAACATCTTCATGTTGATCGTATCTACTATACGACTCATGCTCGACCTTTCGGTCTCTTGTGTTCCGAGGCCATGTTTGTACATGCTAGGCTCGTCAAGTTAACCTAAGTGTTTCGCGTGTGTAAATCGGGCTTACACCCGTTGTATGTGAACGTAAGAATCTATCACACCCGATCATCACGTGGTGCTTCGAAACACGAACTTTCGCAACGGTGCACAGTTAGGGGGAACACTTTCTTGATATTTTAATGAGGGATCATCTTATTTACTACCGTCGTTCTAAGCAAACAAGATGTATAAACATGATAAACATCACATGCAATCAAAAAGTGACATGATATGGCCAATATCATTTTGCTCCTTTTGATCTCCATCTTCGGGGCTCCATGATCATCATCGTCACCGGCATGACACCATGATCTCCATCATCATGATCTCCATCATCGTGTCTCCATGAAGTTGTCTCGCCAACTTATTACTTCTACTACTATGGCTACCAGTTAGCAATAAAGTAAAGTAATTACATGGCGTTGTTCAATGACACGCAGGTCATACAATAAATTAAAACAACTCCTATGGCTCCCGCCGGTTGTCATACTCATCGACATGCAAGTCGTGATTCCTATTACAAGAACATGATCAATCTCATACATCACATATCATTCATCACATTCTTTTTGGCCATATCACATCACATAGCATACCCTGCAAAAACAAGTTAGAAGTCCTCTAATTGTTGTTTGCATGTTTTACGTGGCTGTTATGGGTTTCTAGCAAGAACGTTTCTTACCTACGCAAAAACCAAAACGTGATATGTCAATTGCTATTTACCCTTCATAAGGACCCTTTTCATCGAATCCGTTCCGACTAAAGTGGGAGAGACTGGCACCCGCTAGCCACCTTATGCACCAAGTGCATGTCAGTCGGCGGAACCTCTCTCACGTAAGTGTACGTGTAAGGTCGGTCCGGGCCGCTTCATCCCACAATACCATCGAAACAAGATTGGACTAGTAACGGTAAGCATATTGAACAAAATCAACGCCCACAACTACTTTGTGTTCTACTCGTGCAAAGAATCTACGCAATAGACCTAGCTCATGATGCCACTGTTGGGGAACGTAGCAGAAATTCAAAATTTTCCTACGTGTCACCAAGATATATCTATGGAGAAACCAGCAACGAGGGGAAGGAGAGTGCATCTACATACCCTTGTAGATCTCTAAGCGGAAGCGTTCAAGAGAACAGGGTTGAAGGAGTCGTACTCGTCGTGATCCAAATCACCGAAGATCCTAGTGCCGAAGGGACGGCACCTCCGCGTTCAACACACGTGCAGCCCGGTGACGTCTCCCATGCCTTGATCCAGCAAGGAGAGAGGGAGAGGTTGAGGAAGACTCTGTCCAGCAGCAGCACAACGACGTGGTGGTGATGGAGGAGCGTGGCAATCCTGCAGGGCTTCGCCAAGCACCGCGGGAGAGAAGAAGGGAGAGAGGTAGGGTTGCGCCAGGGAGAGGTCAAACTCATTTGTTGGCAGCCCCAAAACCCTCAAGTATATATAGGGGGAGAGGGAGGGCTGCGCCCCCACCTAGAGTTCCACCCGTAGGGGTGGCGGCCAGCCCAAACCCATCTAGGGTGCGGCCAAGGGGGGAAGAGGGGAAACTTGCCCCCCAAGTTAGGTGGGTGCGCCCCCTCCCCCAAACCCTAGGCGCCTTGGGCCCTTGTGGGGGGCGGCGCACCAGCCCACCTAGGGCTTTTCCCCTCCCACACTTGGCCCATGCAGCCCTCCGGGGATGGTGGCCCCACTTGTTGGACCCCCCGGGACCCTCCCGGTGGTCCCGGTACGTTATCGATAAAACCCGAAACTTTTCCGGTGACCAAAACATGACTTCCCATATATAAATCTTTACCTCCGGACCATTCCGGAACTCCTCATGACGTCCGGGATCTCATACGGGACTCCGAACAACATTCGGTAACCACATACAAACTTCCTTTATAACCCTAGCGTCATCGAACCTTAAGTGTGTTGACCCTACGGGTTCGGGAATCATGCAGACATGACCGAGACGTTCTCCGGTCAATAACCAACAGTGGGATCTGGATACCCAAGTTGGCTCCCACATGTTCCACGATGATCTCATCGGATGAACCACGATGTCAAGGACTCAATCGATCATGTATACAATTCCCTATGTCTAGCGGTATTGTACTTGCCCGAGATTCGATCGTCGGTATGCCGATACCATGTTCAATCTCGTTACCGACAAGTCTCTTTACTCGTTCTGTAATACATCATCCCTTGATCAACCCCTTGGTCACATTATGCACATTATGATGATGTCCTACCGAGTGGGCCCAGAGATACCTCTCCATTAAACGGAGTGACAAATCCCAGTCTCGATTCGTGCCAACCCAACAGACACATTCGGAGATACATGTAGTGCACCTTTATAGCCACCTAGTTACGTTGTGACGTTTGGTACACCCAAATCATTCCTACGGTATCCGGGAGTTGCACAATCTCATGGTCTAAGGAAATGATACTTGACATTAGAAAAGCTTTAGCATACGAACTACACGATCTTTTGTGCTAGGCTTAGGATTGGGTCTTGTCCATCACATCATTCTCCTAATGATGTGATCCCGTTATCAACGACATCCAATGTCCGTGGTCAGGAAACCGTAACCATCTATTGATTAACGAGCTAGTCAACTAGAGGCTTACTAGGGACATGGTGTTGTCTATGTACCCACACATGTATCTGAGTTTCCTATCAATACAATTATAGCATAGATAATAAAATATTATCATGAACAAAGAAATATAATAATAATAACTAATTTATTATTGCCTCTAGAGCATATTTCTAACAGTCTCCCACTTGCACTAGAGTCAATAATCTAGTTCACATCGCCATGTGATTAACACTGATAGGTCACACCAACATCCAAAGAGTTTACTAGTGTCTAAACTAGTTCACATCACCATGTGATTAAGTCTCAATGAGTTCTGGGGTTTGATCATGTTTTGCTTGTGAGAGAGGTTTTAGTCAATGGGTCTGCAACAGTCAGATCCGTATATACTACGCAATTCTCTATGTCATATTATAAATGCTGCTTCCACGCTGCACTTGAAGCTATTCCAAATGGTTGCTCCACTATACGTATCCGGTTTGCTACTCAGAGTCATTCGGATAGGTGTTAAAGCTTGCATCGACGTAACTCTTTACGCCGAACTCTTTATCACCTCCATAATCGAGAAACATGTCCTTTATTTACTCCAAGGACAATTTTGACCGCTGTCCAATGATCTATTCCTGGATCATTCTTGTACCCCTTGACTGACTCATGGCAAGGCACACTTCCGGTGCGGTACATAGTATACCATACTATAGAGCCTACGTCTGAAGCATAGGGGATGACCTTCGTCCTTTCTCTCTCTTCTGCCGTGGTCGAGCTTTAACTCTTAACTTCATACCTTACAACTCAGGCAAGAACTCCTTCTTTGACTGATCCATCTTGAACACCTTCAAGATCATGTCAAGGTATGTGCTCATTTGAAAGTACCATTTAGCGTTTTTGATCTATCCTCATAGATCTTGATGCTCAATGTTCAAGTAGCTTAATCCAAGTTCTCCATTGAAAAACACTTTTCAAATAACCCTATATGCTTTCCAGAAATTCTACATCATTTCTGATCAACAATATGTCAACAACACATACTCATCAGAAATTCTATAGCGCTCCCACTCACTTCTTTGGAAATAAAAGTTTCTCATAAACTTTTGTATAAACCCAAAATCTTTGATCATCTCATCAAAGCATACATTCCAACTCCGAGATGCTTACTCTAGTCCTTAGAAGGATAGCTGGAGTTTTGCATATTTGTTAGCGTTCTTCAGGATTGTCAAAACCTTCTGGTTGTATCACATACAACCTTTCCTCAAGAAAACTGTCGAGGAAACAATGTTTTGACATTCTATCTGCAAGATTTCATAAATAATGCAGTAACTGCTAATCCATTTCCAACAGACTCTTAGCATCGCTACGAGTGAGAAAGCCTCACCGTAGTCAACTCCTTGAACTTGTCGGAAAACATCTTAACGACAAGTCGAGCTTTCTTAATGGCGATACTTACCATCATTGTCTGTCTTCCATTTAAAATCCATCTGTACCCAATGGTCTTACTGTTGGGGAACGTAGTAATTTCAAAAAAATTCCTACGTACACGCAAGATCATGGTGATGGCATAGCAACGAGAGGGGAGAGTGTTGTCCACGTACCCTCGTAGACTGTAAGCGGAAGCGTTAGCACAACGCGGTTGATGTAGTCGTACGTCTTCACGATCTGACCGATCCGAGCACCGAACGTACGGCACCTCCGAGTTCAGCACACGTTCAGCTCGATGACGATCAACGGACTTCGATCCAGCAAAGCTTCGGGGAAGAGTTCCGTCAGCACGACGGCGTGGTGACGATGATGATCCTCTACCGGCGCAGGGCTTCGCCTAAACTTCGCGACGATATGACCGAGGTGGAATATGGTGGAAGGGGGCACCGCACACGGCTAAGGAACGATCCATAGATCAACTTGTGTGTCTATGGGGTGCCCCCCTCCCCCGTATATAAAGGAGCCAGGGGGGAGGAGGCGGCCGGCCAAGGAGGGCGCGCCAAGGGGGGAGTCCTACTCCCACCGGGAGTAGGACTCCCTTCTTTCCTAGTTGGAATAGGAGAAGGGGGGAAAGAGGAGGAAGAGGGGAAGGAAAGGGGAGGCGCCGCCCCCCTTCCCTTGTCCTATTCGGACTAGGAAGGGGAGGGGCGCGCGGCCCCCTCCTGCCTCCTTCCCTCTTCTCCCTCGAGGCCCATGTAGGCCCAATAACCCCCCGGGGGGTTCTGGTAACCTCCCGCTACTCCGGTAAAATGCCGATTTCACCCGGAACGATTCCGATGTCCAAATATAGGCTTCCAATATATCGATCTTTATGTCTCGACCATTTCGAGACTCCTCCTTACGTCCGTGATCACATCTGGGACTCCGAACAAACTTCGGTACATCAAAACTTATAAACTCATAATAAAACTGTCATCGTAGCGTTAAGCATGCGGACCCTACGGGTTCGAGAACTATGTAGACATGACCTAGAACTATTCTCGGTCAATAACCAATAGCGGAACCTGGATGCCCATATTGGTTCCTACATATTCTACGAAGATCTTTATCGGTCAAACCGCATAACAACATACGTTGTTCCCTTTGTAATCGGTATGTTACTTGCCCAAGATTTGATCATCGGTATCCAATACCTAGTTTAATCTCGTTACCGGAAAGTCTCTTTACTCGTTCCGTAATGCATCATCCCGTAACCAACTCATTTGGTTACATTGATTGCAAGGCTTATAATGATGTGCATTACCGAGAGGGCCCAGAGATACCTCTCCGACAATCGGAGTGACAAAACCTAATCTCGAAATACGCCAACTCAACATGTACCTTCGGAGACACCTGTAGTACTCCTTTATAATCACCCAGTTACGTTGTGACGTTTGGTAGTACCCAAAGTGTTCCTCCGGTAAACGGGAGTTGCATAATTCTCATAGTTACAGGAACATGTATAAGTCATGAAGAAAGCAATAGCAATATACTAAATGATCAAGTGCTAGGCTAACGGAATGGGTCATGTCAATCACATCATTCTCCTAATGATGTGATCCCATTAATCAAATGACAACACATGTCTATGGTTAGGAAACATAACCATCTTTGATTAATGAGCTAGTCAAGTAGAGGCATACTAGTGACTATATGTTTGTCTATGTATTCACACATGTATCATGTTTCCGGTTAATACAATTCTAGCATGAATAATAAACATTTATCATGATATGAGGAAATAAATAATAACTTTATTATTGCCTCTAGGGCATATTTCCTTCAGTCTCCCACTTGCACTAGAGTCAATAATCTAGATTACATAGTAATGATTCTAACACCCATGGAGTCTTGGTGCTGATTATGTTTTGCTCGTGAGAGTGGCTTAGTCAACGGGTCTGCAACATTCAGATCCGTATGTATCTTGCAAATCTCTATGTCTCCCACTTGGACTTGGTCCCGAATCGAATTGAAGCGTCTCTTGATGTGCTTGGTCCTCTTGTGAAATCTGGATTCCTTTGCCAAGGCAATTGCACCAGTATTGTCACCGAAGATTTTCATTGGTCCCGATGCACTAGGTATGACACCTAGATCGGAAATGAACTCCTTCATCCAGACTCCTTCATTTGCTGCTTCTGAAGCAGCTATGTACTCCGCTTCACATGTAGATCCCGCCATGATGCTTGGTTTAGAACTGCACCAACTTACAGCTCCACCGTTTAATAAGAACACGTATCCGGTTTGCGTTTTAGAATCGTCCGGATTAGTGTCAAAGCTTGCATCGACGTAACCATTTACGACTAGCTATTTGTCACCTCCATATGCGAGAAACATATCCTTAGTCCTTTTCAGGTATTTCAGGATGTTCTTGACCGCTGTCCAGTGATCCACTCCTGGATTACTTTGGTACCTTCCTGCCAAGCTTATTGCTAAGCATACGTCAGGTCTGGTACACAGCATTGCATACATGATAGAGCCTATGGCTGAAGCATAGGGAACATCTTTCATTTTCTCTCTATCTTCTGCTGTGGTCGGGCATTGAGTTTGACTCAACTTCACACCTTGTAGTATGGGCAAGAACCCTTTCTTTGCTTGATCCATCTTGAACTTTTTCAAAATTTTATCAAGGTATGTGCTTTGTGAAAGTCCTATTAAGCGTCTTGATCTATCTCTATAGATCTTGATGCCCAATATGTAAGCAGCTTCACCGAGGTCTTTCATTGAAAAACTTTTATTCAATTATCCCTTTATGCTATCTAGAAATTCTATATCATTTCCAATTAATAATATGTCATCTACATATAATATCAGAAATGCTACAGAGCTCCCACTCACTTTCTTGTAAATACAGGCTTCTCCAAAAGTCTGTATAAAACCATATGCTTTGATCACACTATCAAAGCGTTTATTCCAACTCCGAGATGCTTGCACCAGTCCATAAATGGAACGCTGGAGCTTGCACACTTTGTTAGCACCTTTTGGATCAACAAAACCTTCTGGCTGCATCATATACAACTCTTCTTCCAGAAATCCATTCAAGAATGCAGTTTTGACATCCATTTGCCAAATTTCATAATCATGAAATGCAGCAATAGCTAACATGATTCGGACAGACTTAAGCATCGCTACGGGTGAGAAAGTCTCATCGTAGTCAACTCCTTGAACTTGTCGAAAACCTTTCGCAACAAGTCGAGCTTTATAGACAGTTATATTACCATCAGCGTCAGTCTTCTTCTTAAAGATCCATTTATTCTCAATTGCTTGCCGATCATCGGGCAAGTAAACCAAAATTTGGGCTCATCATCGCTTCCTCATAGTTCGTAGGTTCATCATGGTCAAGCAACATGACTTCCAGAATTGGATTACCGTACCACTCTGGTGCGGATCTTACTTCTACTTTCCTCCCACTCACTTCTTTCGAGAGAAACTCCTTCTCTAGAAAGGATCCGATTTTAGCAACGAAAATCTTGCCCTCAGATCTGTGATAGAAGGTGTACCCAATAGTATCTTTTGGGTATCCTATGAAGACACATTTCTCCGATTTGGGTTCGAGCTTATCTGGTTGAAGTTTCTTCACATAAGCATCGCAGCCCCAAACTTTAAGAAACGACAACTTTGGTTTCTTGCCAAACCACAGTTCATAAGGCGTCGTCTCAACGGATTTTGATGGTGCCCTATTTAACGTGAATGCGGCCGTCTCTAAAGCATAACCCCAAAACGATAGCGGTAAATCAGTAAGAGGCATCATAGATCGCACCATATCTAGTAAAGTACGATTACGACATTCGGACACACCATTTCGTTGTGGTGTTCAGGGTGGCATGAGTTGTGAAACTATTCCGCATTGTTTCAAGTGTAGACCAAACTCGTAACTCAAATATTCTCCTCCACGATCAGATCGTAGAAATTTATTTTCTTGTTATGATGATTTTCCACTTCACTCTGAAATTCTTTGAACTTTTCAAATGTTTCAGACTTGTGTTTCATCAAGTAGATATACCCATATCTGCTCAAATCATCTGTGAAGGTGAGAAAATAACGATACCCGCCGCGAGCCTCAACATTCATTGGACCACAAACATCAGTATGTATGATTTCCAACAAATCAGTTGCTCGCTCCATAGTTCCGAAGAACGGCGTTTTAGTCATCTTGCCCATGAGGCACGGTTCGCAAGTACCAAGTGATTCATAATCAAGTGATTCCAAAAGCCCATCAGTATGGAGTTTCTTCATGCGCTTTACACCGATATGACCTAAACGGCAGTGCCACAAATAAGTTGCACTATCGTTATTAACTCTGCATCTTTTGGTTTCAACATTATGAATATGTGTATCACTACTATCGAGATTCAATAAAAATAGACCACTTTTCAAGGGTGCATGACCATAAAAGATATTACTCATATAAATAGAACAACCATTATTCTCTGATTTAAATGAATAACCGTCTCGCATCAAACAAGATCCAGATATAATGTTCATGCTCAACGCTGGCACCAAATAACAATTATTTAGGTCTAAAACTAATCCTGATGGTAGATGTAGAGGTAGCGTGCCGACCGCGATCACATCCACTTTGGAACCATTTCCCACGTGCATCGTCACCTCGTCCTTAGCCAATCTTCGCTTAATCCGTAGTCCCTGTTTCGAGTTGCATATATTAGCAACAGAACCAGTATCAAATACCCAGGTGCTACTGCGAGCATTAGTAAGGTACACATCAATAACATGTATATCACATATACCTTTGTTCACTTTGCCATCCTTCTTATCCACCAAATACTTGGGGCAGTTCCGCTTCTAGTGTCCAGTCTGCTTGCAGTAGAAGCACTCAGTTTCAGGCTTAGGTCCAGACTTGGGTTTCTTCTCTTGAGCAGCAACTTGCTTGCTGTTCTTTTTGAAGTTCCCCTTCTTCTTCCCTTTGCCCTTTTTCTTGAAACTGGTGGTCTTGTTAACCATCAACACTTGATGCTCCTTCTTGATTTCTACCTCCGCGGCTTTTAGCATCGCGAAGAGCTCGGGAATAGTCTTGTTCATCCCTTGCATATTATAGTTCATCACGAAGCTCTTGTAGCTTGGTGGCAGTGATTGAAGAATTCTGTCAATGACACTATCATCAGGAAGATTAACTCCCAGTTGAATCAAGTGATTATTATACCCAGACATTTTGAGTATATGTTCACTGACAGAACTATTCTCCTCCATCTTGCAGCTATAGAACTTATTGGAGACTTCATATCTCTCAATCCGGGCATTTGCTTGAAATATTAACTTCAACTCCTGGAACATCTCATATGCTCCATGACGTTCAAAACGTCGTTGAAGACCCGGTTCTAAGCCGTAAAGCATGGCACACTGAACTATCGAGTAGTCATCAGCTTTGCTCTGCTAGACGTTCTTAACGTCGTTAGTTGCATCAGCAGCAGGCCTGGCACCCAGCGGTGCTTCCAGGACGTAACTTTTCTGTGCAGCAATGAGGATAATCCTCAGGTTATGGACCCAGTCCGTGTAATTGCTACCATCATCTTTCAACTTTGCTTTCTCAAGGAACGCATTAAAATTCAACGGAACAACAGCACGAGCCATCTATCTACAAATAAACATAGACAAGCAAAATACTATCAGGTACTAAGTTCATGATAAATTTAAGTTTAATTAATCATATTACTTAAGAACTCCCACTTAGACAGACATCTCTCTAGTCATCTAAGTGATCATGTGATCCAAATCAACTAAACCATGTCCTCTAAGTGATCATGTGATCCAAATCAACTAAACCATGTCCGATCATCACGTGAGATGGAGTAGTTTCAATGGTGAACATCACTATGTTGATCATATCGATTATATGATTCACGTTCAACCTTTCGGTCTCCGTGTTCCGAGGCCATATCTGTATATGCTAGGCTCGTCAAGTATGACCTGAGTATTCCGCGTGTGCAACTGTTTTGCACCCGTTGTATTTGAACGTAGAGCCTATCACACCCGATCATCACGTGGTGTCTCAGCACGAAGAACTTTCACAACGGTGCATACTCAGGGAGAACACTTCTTGATTATTAGTGAGAGATCATCTTAAAATGCAACCGTCAATCAAAGCAAGATAAGATGCATAAAGGATAAACATCACATGCAATCAATATAAGTGATATGATATGGCCATCATCATCTTGTGCTTGTGATCTCCATCTTCGAAGCACCGTCATGATCACCATCGTCACCGGCGCGACACCTTGATCTCCATCGTAGCATCGTTGTTGTTACGCCATCTATTGCTTCTATGACTATCGCTACCGCTTAGAGATAAAGTAAAGCAATTACAGGGCGTTTGCATTTCATACAATAAAGCGACAACCATATGGCTCCTGCCAGTTGCCGATAACTTCGGTTACAAAACATGATCATCTCATACAATAAAATATAGCATCACGTCTTGACCATATCACATCACAACATGCCCTGCAAAAACAAGTTAGACGTCCTCTACTTTGTTGTTGCAAATTTTACGTGCCTGCTATGGGCTTAGCAAGAACCGTTCTTACCTACGCATCAAAACCACAATGATAGTTCGTCAAGTTAGTGCTGTCTTAACCTTCGCAAGGACCGGGCGTAGCCACACTCGATTCAGCTAAAGTGAGAGAGACAGACACCTGCCAGCCACCTTTAAGCACGAGTGCTCGCAACGGTGAAACCAGTCTCGCATAACCGTACGCGTAATGTCGGTCCGGGCCGCTTCATCTCACAATACCGCCGAACCAAAGTATGACATGCTAGTAATCAGTATGACTTGTATCGCCCACAACTCACTTGTGTTCTACTCGTGCATATAACATCAACGCATAAAACCTAGGCTCGGATGCCACTGTTGGGGAACGTAGTAATTTCAAAAAAATTCCTACGTACACGCAAGATCATGGTGATGGCATAGCAACGAGAGGGGAGAGTGTTGTCCACGTACCCTCGTAGACCGTAAGCGGAAGCGTTAGCACAACGCGGTTGATGTAGTCGTACATCTTCACGATCTGACCGATCCAAGCACCGAACGTACGGCACCTCCGAGTTCAGCACACGTTCAGCTCGATGACGATCCCCGGGCTCCGATCCAGCAAAGCTTCAGGAAAGAGTTCCGTCAGCACGACGGCGTGGTGACGATGATGATGCTCTACTGGCGCAGGGCTTCGCCTAAACTCCGCGACGATATGACCGAGGTGGAATATGGTGGAAGGGGGCACCGCACACGGCTAAGGAACGATCCGCAGATCAACTTGTGTGTCTATGGGGTGCCCCCCGCCCCCGTATATAAAGGAGCCAGGGGGGAGGAGGCGGCCGGCCAAGGAGGGCGCGCCAAGGGGGGAGTCCTACTCCCACCGGGAGTAGGACTCCCTTCTTTCCTAGTTGTAATAGGAGAAGGGGGGAAAGAGGAGGAAGAGCGGAAGGAAAAGGGGGGCGGCGCCGCCCCCCTTCCCTTGTCCTATTCGGACTAGGAAGGGGAGGGGCGCGCGGCCCCCTCCTGCCTCCTTCCCTCTTCTCCCTCGAGGCCCATGTAGGCCCAATAACCCCCCGGGGGGTTCCGGTAACCTCCCGGTACTCCGGTAAAATGCCGATTTCACCCGGAACGATTCCGATGTCCAAATATAGGCTTCCAATATATCGATCTTTATTTCTCGACCATTTCGAGACTCCTCGTTACGTCCGTGATCACATCCGGGACTCCGAACAAACTTCGGTACATCAAAACTTATAAACTCATAATAAAACTGTCATCGTAGCATTAAGCGTGCGGACCCTACGGGTTCGAGAATTATGTAGACATGACCTAGAACTATTCTCGGTCAATAACCAATAGCGGAACCTGGATGCCATATTGGTTCCTACATATTCTACGAAGATTTGATCGTCGGTATCCAATACCTAGTTCAATCTCGTTACCGGCAAGTCTCTTTACTCGTTCCGTAGTGCATCATCCCGTAACCAACTCATTTGGTTACATTGCTTGCAAGGCTTATAATGATGTGCATTACCGAGAGGGCCCAGAGATACCTCTCCGACAATCGGAGTGACAAAACCTAATCTCGAAATACGCCAACTCAACATGTACCTTCGGAGACACCTGTAGTACTCCTTTATAATCACCCAGTTACGTTGTGACGTTTGGTAGTACCCAAAGTGTTCCTCCGGTAAACGGGAGTTGCATAATTCTCATAGTTACAGGAACATGTATAAGTCATGAAGAAAGCAATAGCAATATACTAAACGATCAAGTGCTAGGCTAATGGAATGGGACATGTCAATCACATCATTCTCCTAATGATGTGATCCCATTAATCAAATGACAACACATGTCTATGGTTAGGAAACATAACCATCTTTGATTAATGAGCTAGTCAAGTAGAGGCATACTAGTGACTATATGTTTGTCTATGTATTCACACATGTATCATGTTTCCGGTTAATACAATTCTAGCATGAATAATAAACATTTATCATGATATGAGGAAATAAATAATAACTTTATTATTGCCTCTAGGGCATATTTCCTTCTCTTACGACCATCAAGTATTTCTTCCAAAGTCATGGATCCTCTCCCGGATTTTATGGCCTCGAGCCATTCGTCGGAATCCGGGCCCACCATCGCTTCTCCATAGCTCGTAGGTTCATTGTTGTCTAGCAACATGACCTCTAAGACAGGATTGTGTACCACTCTGAAGTAGTACGCGTCCTTGTCGACCTACGAGGTCCGGTAGTGACCGGATCCGAAGCATCATGATCACTATCATCAGCTTCCACTTCAATTGGTGTAGGTGCCACACGAACAACTTCCTGTGCCCTGCTACACACTGGTTGAAGTGATGGTTCAATAACCTCATCAAGTCTCCACCATCCTCCCACTCAATTCTTTCGAGAGAAACTTTTCCTCGAGAAAGGACCTGATTCAAGAAACAATCCCTATTGCTTTCGGATCTAAATTAGGAGGTATACCCAGCCTTTTGGGTTTCATATGAAGATGCATTTTATCCGCTTTGGGTTCGAGCTTATCAACCTGAAACTTTTTTCACATAAGCGTCGCAGCCCCAAACTTTTAAGAAACGACAACTTAGGTTTCTCCAAACCATAGTTCAATCGGTGTCGTCTAAACGGAATTACGTGGTGCCCTATTAAAGTGAGTGCGGTTGTATCTAATGCCTAACCCATGAACGATAGTGGTAATTCGATAAGAGACATCATGATACGCACCATATCCAATAGGGTGCAACTATGATGTTCGGACACACCATCACACTATGGTGTTCTAGGCGGTATTAATTGTGAAACAATTTCCACAATGTCTTAATTGCGTGCCAAAGCTCGTAACTCAGATACTCATCTCTATGGTCATAGCATAGACATTTTATCCTCTTGTCACGATGATCTTCAACTTCACTCTGAAATTACTTGAACCATTCAATAATTCAGACTTGTGTTTCATCAAGTAAATATACTCAGTATCTACTTAAATCATCCGTGAAGTAAGAACATAACGATATTCACTGCATGCCTCAGCACTCATTGGACTGCACACATCAAAATGTGTTACTTCCAACAAGTTGCTATCTTGTTCCATTTTACTGAAAGCGAGGCTTTTTAGTCATCTTTCCCATGTGGTATGATTTGCATTTCTCAAGCGATTCAAAATCAAGTGAGTCCAAACGATCCATCTGCATGGAGTTTCTTCATGCGTATACACCAATAGACATGGCTCGTATGTCTCCAACTTTTCAAAAATGAGTGAGTCCAAAGATCCATCAACATGGAGCTTCTTCATGCGTTTTACACCAATATGACTTACATAATCCAATCTTCTGGCTAGTGATCTTCGCATTTAGGGGTGTGGGAGATGACCTTGGCCGCCCACGAGCGATGCGGCTACAACATCAAACGAAGGGTCAGTTCAACTTACCAAACTTGGCAGAAGCTGAGAAACCTGAAGTAAATACACACCTCGACTACAAGCGTGTCGTCTGAGAAGTAGGCATCCTTTGCTTCATTAGGGAATCCTATCATCTTTTCCCTTGAACATAAGGGAGAGCATTTCTCCCATCAGCTTGTTCTCAAAGAAGCCTACTTGGATTGCCAGGGTAGGGTTATTTTCCCCGGTTTACTTTCGCATCGGGTGCACTTGAGCTTGCAACAGTTAGGTTCCTCGGCTAATGGCCACATGCATTATGTGCACTAGGGTTTGACCTCTGTCAGACAGCTCTATCACCATCTAGATCAACTTCTGGGTCGGCTTGGACTCTACTTTTGTTCTTTGGGCTACAAGAGTGTCGCCTGAACGGGGGAGCCGAGATGAATGGCGTGATGATGCCGGTCATATGAGGATTTTTTAGATCAACATCTATAATTTAGAACACCTGGTAGGTACTAGAAGCCGGGTTGCCTGCTGATGACTGCTCCATTGCACTCGCAGGTCTCGTCGATGTTGGTTTGGATATTGATCTAGAAGTACTTCTTCCACATGCCAAAGTGCATCTCGATGTATAGGAAGGCCTCATGAAGCATGATAAAGCACGCGATGTGGAGAATGGAGTTGGGGGGAAGATGATGGAGTTGTAGATAGTAGAAGTGCAACAAGCCCTAGAAAATGATGAATTGGAAGCCCCAACTTGCGAATGAGAAAGGGACAAAACAAACATGTTATGTTTGTTGGGCCCTAGCCGCGGCACCGCCTCGCCCAAACGCCGCCGTTGCTAGTCATGGTGATGGGTGAACACGCGAAGGCGACCGCCGACCTCGGAAGGTATCCGGTGTTGAAGAGGCAGTCCAGCTGACCACACATAGCTGTGGAGGACATCCACTTTCCCTTCTACCTGGAGACCACCTTATCCTTCGATGACGATGCTATTGTCATTGATCACCAGTCAGTGTCCAGAGGCGCGATCCATGGTGATGTGGTGGAGCAGTCGAGGAGCGTTACAACGGTGTTGCGGCATAGCATTAGACTACCCACAATAGGAGTAATATAGGTAGTAACATCAGACATATCTAGATAAAGTAGATGATGTGACAAGCAATAAATGAAGAAAGAGAGAAAAATAGTAACATAGCTAGTTACTAGTACTATGAGTAACATCACACATATCAAGGCAAGATGGACCTATAGCCTAATAAATAAAGTGTTACATGTTACCACATATATGTTACTTCTCATTATAGAGGTAGTAACATAGACTACTAACATGGGCATGTTACTAGTCTATGTTACTACCCATTGTGGCTAGTCTTAGTGAGCAGCACAGGCACTAGGGTAGCAGAGTTCTGGGCGTGAGGAATAAGAAGATGCGGGCAAGGAGAGTGAGAGTGTAAATGCCTCTCTTGCTCCGCCCTCTCCCTTGTATAGGGGAAGGGAAGTGCAAAATGGCGACATGTTAACCCTACCGCATGGCAGCAAATCGTTTTGCATCCCCACACCGGTGTTAATTGCATGCGTGGATCGAGGGGAGCCCAATTGATCTATGGCAGGGATTAAGGCACACATCCACTATGTATGCGACATGGCATAGGTGGGCCGTACGTCAGCCCACTCCCACATGTCATGTTGACCATCGTGTCACGTCTGACACATGGTTTGGTAGGACCACTTGATGAGACCGGCCTGGTCAGATAGGGCCAGGCAGATTGAACCTTTGAAGATGCGACACGTGAATTCTACCTGTGAAGAGCTAACCACGGGGGAAATATTTCCTGTGTAGGTTAGCTATATCTCCTTTGATGAGACAAGGCCGACGTGGTTTGCACCACTTTGGAGGCAGCCCATCAGCCAGAGGTTGGCTGCATGAAGGCACCGTTGGGGAAGCTTCATCGAATCCATTTCAACCTTGGTGACCGAAGACGACATGCAACTTGGACATGACCGAGGTGTATCCAAGCTTGGAGGCCAGTTTAGGGGCTACTGACGGTGTCCCGATCCAGGTGTCTCTCACTATGTCTGTTCCTGATTTGGTTGGCCGGCTGAGGACCCTTAGGTTGGTTGCGCCCTGGGCTACATTGAGTGGCCCATGACGATTATATGGATGACTCTGGAAGATTTGTTGAACAAGCCAAAGATACCGGGGACATGGAGGACTCTACCTCCACCGGTGTAACGGAATATGGTCTATATTCCCAGAACCCTACTATGTTATATAAGCCAGGGGCGGGCTTGTCAGATACCATACACATAATACCATTGTATGCATCCGTACATTGTACATGAGCAGTAGTAGTGTATTACCTCGAACGTGAGGGCATGAACCTGGGTAAATCCTTGCCTTCCATTACCATCCAACCTAATCGCCTAGGTGGGATACCGCACCAATGGATCCGGATTCGTATCAAACATTCAGTGCAAAGGCGTTCCCTGGTTTCCCAAGGCGTTGCTGTTTGGTTCCTGTTTGGAAGTCTCCGTCGCTTCGTAGTAGGTGTGCCGACTCCTATTACATTGCTGGACTTTGAGTTGGTGACATTTTAACTACTCTTTCTGATATCTTTTTTTATTTGACATATGAGGATTTCCTTACCACTTTGTATCGGTTCAGCGGTTTGGACTTAATCTCTACTTCTAATGGAGCAGTTGGTGAATAGCCCGCCGGTTATTTTTCGCTGGTTTTATTTCGTCTACCCTCTCACCACCCCCTCCCATCGATGGTTTTTTTCCGTCTCTCCTCCCACCACCCCCTCCCGTCGCTGGTTTTTTTCGTCTCTCCTCCCACCACCCCCTCCCACCGGTTTTTCTATTTTATCGTCTGGCCGGCAATACCCAACGTATTTATGGTAATCAATCACAATTAATCCACGTATAGTAATAAAACAATCCAGGTATGATAAGGCCATACTCAGGAAATTTTGAATATGATAATTATATGGTAATAAATTTAAATTACCCCAAAGGCTATCAATCCAGATATGGTAAGGCCATAACTCGGGAAATATCGAATATGGTAATAAGTTTAAATTACCACCAGGTATGGTAAGGCTATCAATCCCCTCCTCACAGATTTTTTCTGCCGAGAAACAAAATCAGCATACAACCCCTCGTATTCCTGTAAGGCAAGTTTCTGCAGAAAAATCAGGACACGATAGGATTTGATTACATGATGCACTAGGTAAAAGGAGCGCTGCCTCCGACTAGACTACAGTACTACACTGCGCCTCACCAGTACCTCACGTCGTCGAACTGTCGTCTGGTACGGTTATTCCGGTGTCGGCTCACGTGATATGTCCGTCGAGGACTCTTCCGATCATGATGAGTGTGAGATGAATACGACGACGTGATATGCCCATGTTGTAGGTCTTCCGATCACTAGCTCACGTCGTGCATAGTCTAGTGGTAGGTGGATTGATTGACTCCAGACTCCGATATGCTAGGTGTTCGTTTTAGACTTTTAAGTAGTCCGGCACTATGCCAAAGTCTGACGATAGTATTAGTTCTACAACACAGGCAATTGGAGTTAACTCTTAGCAATGAGCTCATGTGTGTTCGCCAAAATTACTAGATGCATCTTGACCGCCCCCGGCGATGAGGTCCTTGAGGAGTCCACCCCGCCGACCGCCAGGGACAAGGTCTCGGTGTGTGACCGCCATGGACGAGAGCAGCAGGAGAATGCCATCTTGACTGCCGCCGACAAGGTCTCGTCAGCCACCGTCTACGAGCAGGATGACAAAGCCATCTTATATGTATATACTATGCCTCTTGGATATAGTTTTTTGTGTCCTAAATTTGTTGAACCACCCAGTATTTTATGCCTCTTGGAGAATCCTGTCTGAACCTTTGAGTTTGCAGGTTTTATTGCAATCAAGAAAATTGATTTATGGTCACAAACATGAAGACTTTATCCTGTTAATAAACTCATACATATGTTTGTATGAATGTCAAAACAATCATTTTCTTAAAACACACATGGTTTTTGATGACTGAGAAAGAGTCAGTTATGTCAACACCATGAGCTATTACCACTGAATATAATCGTGCTGTGGAGTGGCATGTTTTCAGAAATGATGTAAAAGACAGAGCTCAACTGATTATTGGGTTTGAACTTTACATATTTTTGAGGCACGCATAAATATAATATGACATTGATGGTAGAAGTTATGTGAATATGAATTTTTATAAGAAGTTTGATTCTAATGATTTTGCAGGAGCTCGATTGGTGATAATTTTTTAATGGAAATTGTGTGCTGATTATTGCTTGCGATGATGCATATTGCTATGATGGCTAATCAAAGTGATCTTTCATTGCAACCTGGCAAAAATATAGCTCTGGGATATTGTATGACAAAATTAGTGAGCTTAACTAATGAATTTTGCAACTGAAAAAATTTAGAAGTCATGGGAAGGTTGAGATGTCATTCAGTTGCATCACGTGGGGAGATCGAAGGAGATTTTTATGAGTGTTATTTTTTTATATCACAGGAATTGGTGGGTAAATGAAATATATATGTTAACACTGGTTCTATAATCCTTTTTTATGATTCTCTTTCGTTTCTTTTATTAAAGATTTTATTATTATTATGTGTACATATTTTAATAGGATGTCAAACATCCGAGAGTTTATCTATATTGTATATTGCACAGGATCTCCAAGAAATTGTGACATGTGTGCAGAACATAGATGCTTCGATTTTATCATTGCAATATGTTACACCTATTATTGATCCTTCCTTGACAATTTTTTTCAGGTATAATATAGTTTCCCATTATTGATTTGACGGTGCAGAGCAGTGGCGGCGGTAACATCTGTTGGTCGATTCGAGGGGAGCAGAATAACGGCGAGCAGCATAGTGTGGAGTGGTTCAACGTTAGCCAATAGAATCGCCCCAACATTGGCCAGACCGACTGGTTTGAGATCCTTCCATGCCTTCCTAACTACCTTGTGAGTTGACCTTTGATCGAAAAAAAGTCCTAGAGGTTTAGAAGAACACTGGAGATTTTATTTTTCAGGTTTTCAATGCTAATACACGTTTCTAAGTTATATAGTGCAAGCAGTTGAGTTGGCTTGAACTTTCCTGTACAACTGAAGGTCCTTCTCGAGCGTGTGCAGCTTGATGTAACATCATGTAGTTTGTGATGCTGAATCAGTGTTTAGTAGGAACAACTTAGTGCATATGTATTTTGTGTGTACTGACGTGATGCAAATATATTCATGTGTGACGCCAGACAAGGTACAAAGGTAATGTAGATTCAGTGTAATGATTTGATTTTCAAAAAAATATTGTGTCCTTAGAAAATTTGATGTTCACAAAGTTTGTAATGATAAGTAATGTATGTAATTCCCGCAAAAAAAAAGTAATGTATGTAAGTGTATATTATCATACGTATGTTGGATTCCATATGATATTTTCCCCATTATCAATTACTCGAGGATGCGACTGAGTACAATACAAGATGGTGACTTGGTCAAAATCCATTACATCTTTTTCTGTCATCAACGACCAAAAATATTACAAATACAGTTATCTCCTTAAAATTCAAAATGGGTGTGCTGGTGGGACAGGGATCCCTACTGCAGCGGCCCTCATGTCAGTGGCCCAACTACATCTTGCAGTACATCAAGGGAGATGCTTCCATGGTGGTAGTGGAGGGGGGGGGGATTGATGTTGGGAGACGGAGATGGTGGGTGGAAGAAGAAGAAAAGTAATGATTTAACGATAAAAAGTTGACAATGCTATTGACATGCATACAATACTACATATATGGTTAACCATAATTGTTGTCAAACTATTAGAATATATATCTATGCTCCCTTTACAATGCATGGGCAATTTCCTCATTAGGGTGAGGTTTAGGGAGGTGGGCATAGCTGGCAGGAGCGACTCTAAAACTTAATCG
>NC_057803.1:732399590-732408226 GCF_018294505.1 Triticum aestivum | reverse complement strand
CATGGGGTACCGGGGGAGAGGGGGTCGGAGTTGTTCATCAGGCTGAGGCTTAGATGGATGGGTGGGGCGGCAGCCAGCATGGTCACGGAGGAGGTCGAGGGGAGGGTGGGGCGGCGATGTCCGCCGGCCGTGGGGGTGGGGGGATTGGGGGATGGAGGCAGGAGGTTAGGTTTGGGTAGGCCATGGTTGCGGAGGAGGAACCGTCACGGAACAAGAGAAGAAGGTGCGGGAGGAAGAAGATGAACAGGTGAGGGCGTGCTCCTAACCGTTGGATATTGATTTGATGGACAAAGATAAAAGTGGCAGACTTGAAGAGATTTTTAGGTACCTGACATATAGGTGCCCCCGCTAATTTATTTTGAATCATTTGCCCGTAGCAACGCACGGGCACTTAACTAGTTTATAAAGGGGGGGGAGCCTGTTTGGAAAGCCTTCCTCTTTACGTCCCAACTTTGTGAGAACATTATAGTTTATTTTCTTTATAAGGCAAGTAAAGGAATCCATATTATAGTAGCAATCTATATTTTTTTACAAAAGGAGGATGATCCCGGCGAGATGCATGCAACCACTTTATTAATTATTCACAAAGACCTTATAAAGGAATACATCAATATGCCTGAAGCCGCCAACTTGGCAACTTCTATCGCTACCCTATTCATTGATGAAGGGGTGCAGAAAGTGTGAGCCAATATCCAGACCTCTCACCTAGCCTAACATATAAAGCCGGAGGCCACAACCAAGCCACATACCGGGTCTGGGGCACAAACAGGTCTGGCACACTCTCATAGGTCGTCGCCACCGTCATCCATCAATCCATCTCCAGAACAGATACTGATGCATCGACCTTGTTCGACCTACCACCGACGCCCCCACGGCGCCAGATATCGCCTCCTCCCTACGCGTGTTCATCATCACGCATCCATCATCGAGACTTTGCTGCGCCTTGCCGCCGAGACTCCACGACGTCGATGTGTCACAGGGAACGCCGCTCCACCACATATGACATTCACTGGTCGCTCGAGCCTATGCACACCTCCAAGAATGACGCCCTTGAGAGGGGTACGATGCCTAAGCGCCGTCGTCATCCTATCGACCGATCTAGGGTTTCCCCCGGAGATAGTGGATAGGGGTCTAGAGCTTCTTTATGACGATGCCTTCAAGAAGGGGACGACACAGAGAAACTCCGCCATCGCCGACCTTAGCAACGTGCCAGGAGTAGTTTCACCCGGATCCGCTCGAGGACCCCGCATCCAGCATCGTGTGCATGGGACCGCCACCAATCACCGTCGCCGCGCATGGAACAGGCCGCACCGGCCGGATCAGATCTGACCGGAGACCGAGCCCACCAAGCTGTCGCCTCAATTTCGAGGTCAGATCTGATCTGACCCGCTGCCGCCGCCTGTCCCAGCACCCGCCGCCTGGCAAGACCGCCCCTGCACCGGTCCTCCTGAGGCGCGAAGAACAGGGCCCCACCGATGGCCACCGCGAGGGGCTTTGCTCCGGTGGCCCTGGCCGGTGTCGATGGTGGAGGAAGGTGGTGAGGAGGCGAGGGGAACGAGATGGGCGCCACCGCCCGAGTCGCCCATCGGGGGGACGACGAGGGGGCTGAACGAGGGCAGATCATAGTAGCAATCCATGAATGCTGAATGGCTTACAATATTCGACATGGAGATTGCAATTTTGCAAGTTGTAGTGTGTTGTCGTGAGAAGAAGTTGCTTAGATGTGTCGATCCTGAAGTTGATACGCCTTGATCCCACCATGCGTGCGTGCGTGCATCTTTTTGGCCCACACGTTCACCCACTCATGCATGCATGACACAACTGAACTTTTCAAACATAATTGCGTAGCTAATCCCACTCACTTATTAAATTACTCAGTATGGATCCCTGTCAAAGGTTGATTAGATAGTACCTGGACACAACACATTTTACAATTGTCAAGTGCATGTCGCTGAATTTCTAAATCATACGTGCATGCCCATGTACAGTGGCGTCCATTTATAACTTGCTGAAACTCTTTGTTAATCTCCTGTGTTGAGCCAAGGTGTACTACTTGTGGGCACTAATCAAGGCCATTTCATGAAAGCAATTGTGCCACTAGTTGGAATTAATGATCTTGTGGTCCTAGGATTACAGACTAGGTGTATCTATGCGGTCGGCACTGGCAAAAATACAGAAGCAGAAAAGCAATCTATGTTGACATGTAGGTCATGTGCACATCACAAATGTAGATCACTGTGTACTGCAAGACACCCTTGCATGAAAGTGAGGTTTCTGCAATCCAGTGCTTAATTATGTGGGTTAATGTATGGTTAGTTAATTAATTAACCAGATGTAACTAAATGGTTAATTCTGTCTACAGGAGAATAACATAATTACATTGAGTGTGTTCTGGTGGTTTAGTTGCAGTGCAAGTCGTCTACTGAAGAAGCTAGTAGAATACATTATATAACAATGGGGGTGCAATGCAATTCAAACAGTTGGTTAAACTTTTACCAAACATGCAACCACCTTGATCTCTCACATCACACGGAGCAGAGACGTTCCTGTAAAATTGGCTCTTTGATGTTCGAACTGTGATATAATAGCTATCACACCTTGCTCATTGGAAGCTTCCTGTCAACCCTTGATTGCTACTGTCATCACTGACAAATGCAGGCACACAAATCCAATATGTATATGTGTATCCCCAGAAAAGATGAGTAGTTAGTTCCGGACATATAGTTGAACACTCTTGTCGATTCTTTCAGGTCATTTCTTCTCTTTTCTTTCTTAATGCACTAGTGCACAGATATTTAATTTGCAGGTTCAATAAATAGTTAATATTTAATTTGCAGGTTTATTAAATAAGAAAAGTCAAAGATAAAAAGCAAAAAACAAAACACTCTGATAAGGCACGACATGTGTTTTTATAACCCTGAACTGCAAGAATGTTTAGAGTCTAATTAACACTAATACTGACATAGATAGATACATAGATGCCTTCGCCATCACCAGCCACCCAATTATGGTTAACCAAATCGGTTATGGTGGGTTGATCAACAGCCACAGGCACGCTCTACATTATGTAGAAGCTTCAGGTTGATCTTATTGCAGCCTGCAGGTTTCAGTCAGTATGAATCAGCCATGCATATTTAAATCACAATGTGCTCTACATTCGATGCCCTCCCGACACAACTGTCAGAGGGCTTGCTAAACTAGTTTCCATTCAGCAAACTAGCTTATTGGGCAATTAATTAGACATTTCCCTTCAGCAAACCCGGTTTCAAGAGTTGCTTTCTCTGGTTTAAATAACGAACCCAGTAATTAATACTCCCTCAGTCTGGAATTACTTGTCGCGGAAATGGATGTATAGATACGTATACATCCATTCAGCTAACTAGCTTATTGGTCAATTAATTAGACATTTCCCTTCAGCAAACTCAGTTTCAAGAATTGCTTTCTCTGGTTTAAATAAATAACCCAGTAATTAATACTCCCTCCGTCTGGAATTACTTGTCGCGGAAATGGATGTATATAGACGTAATTTAGTTCTATAAAAATTCATTTTTATCCATTTGTGCGACAAGTAATTTGAGACCGAGGGTGTATGATCCAGTCTATTCCAAAAAAAAAACAAAACTGGTCCGGTGCAATCACTGAACTGAACTTGTGGAACTGGTAAGAATTTCACACTCTGGTGTTAGATGAAGAGGAAAACTACTATGTCCCTATTGGTTATTGGCATTAGATGCTCATGTGAGCAACTGAATATTACACAATATATTTCAGTGTGTTCAATAATGTGATTAGATGTGACAGGAAGAAAGAACTTTATTTTTATTCTGATAACTTCTCCAAGTACTCTATCTAGTGGATGAATTTGCAAGCATCCCACAGTAGAATTCAGATATATTAGTACCTGCCTAGGCATCTAGCTACTAGGAGAAAAGACAATTAATGGTTGTTTTGTGCCTCTTAGTAGCATTGAGACGCCAATACACTGTTATCTGCAGCTCTGATTTGACATGATGAATTTGAATGCTATTGGGCAGTTAAAATAATCCATCAGATTGTAGGATGTAGTATATGTCAGTGTACACTCTAGAAAATATTACTGAACATTTCTGATTGACAATGCCATGTCTTCCTACACAATGGTGAACAGTTAATACAAATTATGTATATTTGCACTAATCAGATTTCTGACGCGTGTGACAGCCACAAACGAAGAGTAACTCATTGTGATAAGAAATCTGATATGGACATCTTATATAACGATGTGCTTATTTTAGGAGGCAGTCCTTTTCAGCCCATCATTATTGTGTATCACTGGAAGCAACAGCGCTGCAAAGATGACAAAATGGCTTCTAATTATGTATGTCACACACTGAGTTAATAATTTCTGTCATTATCTGAAGAATGTAATTCCCATCTTCTGGCTGTTTGCTTCTGTTCTATATTTGGAAAATTAATTTATTTTATGGTTTGTTCTAAATAATAACCAAATGTAAACATGCATAATAAAGAAAGATATATAAGTTCTAAAAAAAAATTTGTGCTATCATCCTGAAGAAGATATGTAACATACTTACTACGGAGTACTCGACCACATATGGAGCTTGATTATGGCAGGCAAATGATTTTATTCTCACCATTAATATATTTTCTTCAGTTGCAGTAATATACGCAACTCAAACTTCACATGCTGTTCAGTTTATGAATAAAGTAAGGATCTGGACGGATAAGTCAAGCTTAAATGTTTACACAGTCAGACAGCCTTGTGGGTTCTTTAGGTTAATTAGGGTCTCAATTTAGTCTAATGCAACCTTAAAATGCATGAAGCTACTTGTTCTCACGTCTTTCATATCATCATAGGATACTGCATTGCTTAAGAATTTTCTAAATCAACAAGGATTAACAACATGATCTGCCGTGCCATGCCCTGGACCGCATCTGTTAAAGAGTATAGTTCGTAAACAGAATCGGATAAAGAAGTAGAACCAAATCTTTGCCTGGTCCATTTGCTCATCGCATGTCACTGTTAAGCCTGTAGTTGTTACAGTTTGGTGAGGATTGTGTCCAAGTTTGTACTACTTCACTTGTATCTCCGCACTTATACTAGACGCTATATTAACAACCTACACTAGGACTGATCGCAATTTGGGCATCGATCTAGGTAAGATGAATTAAATGTGGCATTTTACTTGCAAGACAAGGAATTATTAATCAATGCTAAGCTAGGCTAATTGGCCTAGGCATTCTCAAGTCAATAGGTTCACTGTCCTAATCGCAGACGTGCAGAAAGGCTCCATTAGTATGATATGGTGATAATTTGAGTGAGTTGACAAAGACTATATCAAGGTTGAAATTGATGCTCCGGGCCTCAACCGATTTGCCCTTCTTGTTGATGTCATCAGTTGCATAAACAGAAAGTTTTGGTACTCTGATGTGAGGAAAATCAATATGTGTAATTGTATTTGCTCAAAAAATATATATCTACAATTACCATGGGTTTCAGATAATATATGTCAGGTTAATAAATAAAAATGAATAAATCCATTTGTGTAAATAAGGACATATTTCAATGCATACGTACTGTCCGCGGTGTCATGCCGTGGCAATAAACCCGACAAGAGCCGCATCTCGTAAACTTTAGCAATCTTAGTTTGTTGCATTAATCTAATCCGGTTAGTTAGGAAAAAGCGGACCATATTGCATTATAGCATCTGTTTGACTTTGCTGCTGAGGTTGACCCCTTCTTGTTAACCAATTTGTCTCAGAGCATGTCTGTGCTATTGGCAGCAGGAGTTGTTTATAAATACTCCTAGCATGGAAGGAATTCAACCCTGAACCTGTGTGTCTGTGTCTGCACCTGAAAAACAGGCAGAAGCTATCACCTGCTGCCTAAAGCAACTGTGTATGAAACTGAATCTGTCCTTAGATCTTCAGCTATTTCATCTACCGTTAAAAAATACTATTAACTACTTGCTTAATCTTGAGTACAGGGAATTACGGAGTTGAAACTTCAACTTCTAGTAGCTTATGCACGGTCAATTGTTTGCTAGACTCAGATCGCTGGAATCTAGTGTAGTGCTCCTACTGTCGACAGAATTTTATCAACTGATGTGCTGCACTAGACCTCAGCAATACTAGCGTGTGCGCATGACACGGATGTGACCCGCGGGTCACAAAATGTACTATACAGAACAAATCCTGTTCTTTCCCCTAATTTATATTTAAAGACAATAGGCATGTAGCCACAATTGTTTGTAAACATGTAGCCAATTTAGCAGGCATCAACTTGGCACAATTGTTTGTGGATTGGGGGTCAAAGGCATGGTTGAGAAGCATGGGAAAGCCAGAAAATAGTGGCGTGACAGTGATGCATATCCATGGCTGACTAGCAACAGTAGTTCTTGCAGGTTCCTGTCTGAACCTCTGAAAAAAAATGTTCTTGTATGAAGTGACTCATGCTAGAGGACGATGGTGATTAGTTTATTTAACAGCTAGCTAGGTGGCTAGGCAGGGCTGTGGCTTGCAAGGGAAGCTTAACTTTTGATGTAGGCTGAAGTGACTCATGGTAGTAGTACTGCTGCTGGGAAAGTAGCAACCAAGGGGTCAGCGAAGATTTTGTTTGAATGTTGGCAGGAGAACTATCAAATTCATTTATCAGAAGAAGGTGTTACAAGAGTCTTTTTTTTTTTTGCAAGGAAAACTTTTCATCTATTCATCAACAGTCAAGGTAGTATAAAGAACATTAGAAGTAGAAAGTACATCCAAGTCTGTAGACGACCTAGCGATGACTACAAGCACTGGAGGGCAAACCTTTTTGAGTAGACAGTCGGAAAGTCGTCGTGCTAAGAGCAACTCCAGCCGCGCCCCCAACAACCCCCCCTCCCCTCCCCGCCATTTTTTAGCGCCGACGCCCAAAAAACGGCTCAGTCGCGCCCCCAGGGTCTTGATTTTCGCCGGTTTGAGCCGAAATAACAGTCGGCGAATCCGAGCCGAACCCAAGCCCACGGGGGGCGCCTGGGGCGCCGGCCTTAGCGAAGAGGTGCGTGGGTCCGCGCTATCGGCGAGAGAAGGTCCTTTTGCCGCCGACCCCCTGCTTTCCCCCTTCGTTTTCCTCTGTTTCCCTCCATTCCCCCCTTCTCCCGCCATTCTCCTTCCTCTCCCCTCCATCCGGCCACCAAGCCACCGAAGAACTACGCCGCCCCTCGCACCGCTACCGATGTCGCCGCGACCTAGCCGAAGCAGAGAAAGCAGAGGGCGCCGCTGTCCAAGCCCCCTGGCATGTCAAACGCCGATTGGAAGGCGGAGGTTCAGCGCCGGGAGGCTGTCATCACTGACTGGCGGAACAGGCTCAACGCCAAGAAGGCCCAGGACAGGGGGGCGAATGTGGTTGTGGCGGAGCAGGCAGATCGCACGGCGGGACAAGCAAAAGCGTCTCGCGCGGGGATGATGAATCCGCCCGGCAAACACGGCCTGCACGTACCCTGGAGCCAGCAAAGCGTCGGGTCGCCGGCCGGCTTCTCGCCATCGCCACACCCCTAGGGGCGCATGCCCTCGCCTGGCTACGCCGACGGCGACACACACGGTGGGTTCAACCCCGACATCACCTTTCCACATGGCCACTCCGCCCCGCGCACGCCCTCACCAGCATTCGCCGGCGTCCAGTACCCCCCGTACACCTACTCGCCGCCGGCTTACAGATCCTCCCCGACGCCACCTCTGCGCCATGGCGTGTTGCTCTTCTCACAAGCCTCAGCGTCGCATCTCGGCAACCCCGACGCGAGGGAGGACGACATGGACGACATCATCACGACCGACTCGGTCGCCGCCGCCGCCTCCCCCGGGTTCAATGCCCAAGAAGATACAATGGACCTCAATGGCGACATGGACGACAAGATCGACTACGGAGAGGAGGAGCTAGAGGAGGACGAGGATGAGGAGGAGGAGGAGGAGGAGGAGGAGGAGTCGGCGCCTGCTTCGGCGACGAAAGGAAAAAAAAAGAAGCGGGCGGCCAGGACCCGCGAGTCGTGCGTCAAGTGGGCGTCCAAAGAAGACGAGTGCCTCGCCGAAGCGTGGAAGATCGTCTGCCTCGAGCCGATCACCGGCATGAACCAGAACACCGACATGTACTGGGAGCGCATCAAGTCAGAGTTTGATGAGCGCAAGCTGGTCGACACCCCTACTTCGCCGCGTCAACATGCAGCACGGCTCGAAAGCCATGGCCAACCATTGAGCGCTCATCCAAACATGTGCAACAAATGGCATGGGATCGTCGAGGAGATTGCGTCTCACCCAGAGAGCAGCGCAAACTTCGAGGGTCAGGTATGACGCCGGTCTCTCGCTCATTTTTTGCCGTGTGTGTCGCCGACACTTGTTCCTCGGCGCAGATGGTCTGGATGTTCGCCATGTGTTCCCAGGACAGCATCACCGACCAAGATTTCAAGTACCTCCACGTATTCTTCCGGATACTGCGCGTCTGCAAGAGTCCGAACACTGCATCGCCGACACCAAAACCCGCGCCACCCAGAGGGAAGAGAAAACCGAGGCGCGATGGTCGGCTTTGATGATGAACATCGCCGTCAAGCTCGACCTGCTCCGGACCAACGTCGCCGCGAAGAAGAGGAACATGGACATGGCTTTCC
>NC_057803.1:732385767-732399301 GCF_018294505.1 Triticum aestivum | reverse complement strand
TGGACGAGCAGGTTAAGGCGTGACTCCTGGCGGAGCGTGGCCTCATCGTGAACCAAATGCCGTCAATGGCAGCGCCAACTCCCACGCCGACCCCTGTTGGGGAACGTAGTAATTTCAAAAAAATTCCTACGCACACGCAAGATCATGGTCATGCATAGCAACGAGAGGGGAGAGTGTGTCCACGTACCCTCGTAGACCGAAAGCGGAAGCGTTATGAAAACACGGTTGATGTAGTCGTACGTCTTCACGTTCCGACCGATCCAAGCACCGAACGTACGGCGCCTCCGAGTTCAGCACACGTTCAGCTCGATGACGATCCCCGGACTCCGATCCAGCAGGGTGTCGGGGATGAGTTCCGTCAGCACGACGGCGTGGTGACGATAATGATGTTCTACCGACGCAGGGCTTCACCTAAGCACCGCAACGATATGACCGAGGTGGAATATGGTGGAGGGGGGCACCGCACACGGCTAAGGAACGATCACGAAGATCAACTTGTGTGTCATGGGGTGCCCCCTGCCCCCGTATATAAAGGAGGGAGGGGGGAGGTGCGGCCGGCCCCTAGGGGTGCACCTGGAGGAGTCCTACTCCCACCGGGAGTAGGACTCCCCCCTCTTGCCTTGTAGGAGAAGGAAAGGGGGAAGGGGAAAGTGGAAAGGGGGGCGCCGCCCCCCCTTCCTTGTCCTATTCGGACTAGGGGGGGAGGGGACGCGCGGCCTGCCCTGGCCGGCCCTCCTCTTCTCCCTTAGGGCCCATGTAGGCCCATTAACCCTCGGGGGGGGGTTTCGGTAACCCCCCGGTACTCCGGAAAAATCCCGATTTCTCCCGGAACAATTTCGATATCCAAATATAGGCTTCCAATATATCAATCTTTATGTCTCGACCATTTTGAGACTCCTCGTCATGTCCGTGATCACATCCGGGACTCCGAACAACCTTCGGTACATCAAAACATATAAACTCATAACGAAACTGTCATCATAACTTTAAGCGCGCGGACCCTACGGGTTCGAGAACTATGTAGACATGACCTAGAACTATTTCCGATCAATAACTAATAGCGGAACCTGGATGCTCATATTGGCTCCTACATATTCTACGAAGATCTTTATCGGTCAAACCGCATAACAACATACGTTGTTCCCTTTGTCATCGGTATGTTACTTGCCCGAGATTCGATCGTCGGTATCCAATACCTAGTTCAATCACGTTACCAGCAAGTCTCTTTACTCGTTACGTAATGCATCATACCGTAACCAACTCATTGGCCACATTGCTTGCAAGGCTTATAGTGATGTGCATTACCGAGAGGGCCCAGAGATACCTCTCCGACAATCGGAGTGACAAAACCTAATCTCGAAATACGCCAACTCAACATCTATCTTTGGAGACACCTGTAGAGCTCCTTTATAATCACCCTTTTACGTTGTGATGTTTGGTAGCACACAAAGTGTTCCTCCGGTAAACGGGAGTTGCATAATCTCATAGTTGTAGGAACTTTGTATAAGTCATGAAGAAAGCAATAGCAACATACTAAACGTTCCAGTGCTAGGCTAACGGAATGGGTCAAGTCAATCACATCATTCTCCTAATGATGTGATCTCTTTATCAAATGACAACACATGTCTATGGTAAGGAAACTTAACCATCTTTGATTAATGAGCTAGTCAAGTAGAGGCATACTAGTGACATTAAGTTTGTCTATGTATTCACACATGTATCATGTTTCCGGTAAATACAATTCTAGCTTGAATAATAAATATTTATCATGATATGAGGAAATAAATAATAACTTTATTATTGCCTCTAGGGCATATTTCTTTCAGTCTCCCACTTGCACTAGAGTCAATAATCTAGATTACACAGTAATGATTTTAACACCCATGGAGTCTTGGTGCTGATCATGTTTTGCTCGTGGAAGAGGCTTAGTCAACGGGTCTGCTACATTCAGATCCGTATGTATCTTGCAAATCTCTATGTCTCCCACCTGGACTTGGTCCCGGATGGAATTGAAGCGTCTCTTGATGTGCTTGGTCCTCTTGTGAAATCCGGATTCCTTTGCCAAGGAAATTGCAACTGTATTGTCACAGAAGATCTTCATTGGTTCCGATGCACTAGGTATGACACCTAGATTGGAAATGAACTCCTTCATCCAGACTCCTTCATTTGCTGCTTCCAAAGCAGCTATGTACTCCGCTTCGTATGTAGATCCCGCCATGATGCTTTGTTTAGAACTGCACCAACTTACAGCTCCACCGTTTAATAAAAACACGTATCCGGTTTGCGATTTAGAATCGTCCAGATCAGTGTCAAAGCTTGCATCGACGTAACCATTTACGACTAGCTCTTTGTCACCTCCATAAACGAGAAACATATCCTTAGTCATTTTCAGGCATTTCAGGATGTTCTTGACCGCTGTCCAGTGATCCACTCCTGGATTACTTTGGTACCTCCCTGCTAAACCTATTGCTAAGCATACATCAGGTCTGGTACACAGCATTGCATACATGATAGAGCCTATGGCTGAAGCATAGGGAACATCTTTCATTTTCTCTCTATCTTCTGCTGTGGTCGGGCATTGAGTCTGACTCAACTTCACACCTTGCAATACAGGAAAGAACCCTTTCTTTGCCTGATCCATTTTGAACTTTTTCAAAACTTTATCAAGGTATGTGCTTTGTGAAAGTCCAATTAAACGTCTTGATCTATCTCTATAGATCTTGATGCCCAATATGTAAGCAGCTTCACCGAGGTCTTTCATTGAAAAACTTTTATTTAAGTATCCTTTTATGTTATCCAAAAATTCTATATCATTTCCAATTAACAATATGTCATCTACATATAATATCAGAAATGCTACAGAGCTCCCACTCACTTTCTTGTAAATACAGGCTTCTCCAAAAGTCTGTATAAAACCATATGCTTTGATCACACTATCAAAGCGTTTATTCCAACTCCGAGATGCTTACACCAGTCCATAAATGGATCACTGGAGCTTGCACACTTTGTTAGCACCTTTTGGATCGACAAAACCTTCCGGTTGCATCATATACAACTCTTCTTCCAGAAATCCATTCAGGAATGCAGTTTTTACATCCATTTGCCAAATTTCATAATCATAAAATGCAGCAATTGCTAACATGATTCGGACAGACTTAAGCATCGCTACGGGTGAGAAAGTCTCATCGTAGTCAACCCCTTGAACTTGTCGAAAACCTTTTGCAACAAGTCGAGCTTTGTAGACAGTTATATTACCATCAGCGTCAGTCTTCTTCTTGAAGATCCATTTATTCTCAATGGCTAGCCGATCATCGGGCAAGTCAACCAAAGTCCATACTTTGTTCTCATACATGGATCCTATCTCAGATTTCATGGCTTCAAGTCATTTTGCGCAATCTGGGCTCATCATCGCTTGCTCATAGTTTGCAGGTTCGCCATGGTCAAGTAACATGACTTTCAGAACAGGATTACCGTACCACTCTTGTGCGGATCTTACTCTGGTAGACCTACGAGGTTCAGTAAACTTGATCTGAAGATTCATGATCAATATCATTAGCTTCGTCACTAATTGGTGTATTTGTCACAAGAACCGGTTCTTGTGATGAACTACTTTCCAATAAGGGAGCAGGTACAGTTACCTCATCAAGTTCTACTTTCCTCCCACTCACTTCTTTCGAGAGAAACTCCTTCTCTAGAAAGGATCCGAATTTAGCAACGAAAATCTTGCCCTCAGATCTGTGATAGAAGGTGTACCCAATTGTCTCTTTTGGGTATCCTATGAAGACACATTTCTCCAATTTGGGTTCGAGCTTATCTGGTTGAAGTTTCTTCACATAAGCATCGCAGCCCCAAACTTTAACAAACGACAACTTTGGTTTCTTGCCAAACCATAGTTCATAAGGCATCGTCTCAATGGATTTTGATGGTGCCCTATTTAACGTGAATGTGGCCGTATATAATCATAACCCCAAAACCATAGCTGTAAATCAGTAAGAGACATCATAGATCGTACCATATCTAGTAAAGTACGATTACGACGCTCAGACACACCATTTCGTTGTGGTGTTCCGGGTGGCGTGAGTTGCGAAACTATTCTGCATTGTTTCAAATGTAAACCAAACTCGTAACTCAAATATTCTCCTCCACGATCAGATCGTAGAAATTTTATTTTCTTGTTACGATGATTTTCTACTTCACTCTGAAATTCTTTGAACTTTTCAAATGTTTCAGACTTGTGTTTCATCAAGTAGATATACCCATATCTGCTCAAATCATCTGTGAAGGTGAGAAAATAACGATACCCACCGCGAGCTTCGACATTCATTGGACCACATACATCGGTATGTATGATTTCTAACAATTCAGTTGCTCGCTCCATAGTTCCGGAGAACGGCGTTTTAGTCATCTTGCCCATGAGGCACGGTTCGCAAGTACCAAGTGATTCATAATCAAGTGATTCCAAAAGTACATCAGTATGGAGTTTCTTCATGCGCTTTACACTGATATGACCTAAACGGCAGTGCCACAAATAAGTTGCACTATCATTATTAACTCTGCATCTTTTGGCTTCAACATTATGAATATGTGTATCACTACTATCGAGATTTAATAAAAATAGACCACTCTGTAAGTGTGCATGACCATAAAAGATATTACTCATATAAATAGAACAACCATTATTCTCTGATTAAAATGAATAACCGTCTCGCATCAAACAAGATCCAGATATAATGTTCATGCTCAATGCTGGCACAAAATAGCAATTATTTAGGTCTAAAACTAATCCCGATGGTAGATTAGAGGTAGCGTGCCGACCGCGATCACATCGACTTTGGAACCATTTCCCACGCGCATCGTCACCTCGTCCTTAGCCAATCTTCGCCTATTCCGTAGTCCCTGTTTCGAGTTGCAAATATTAGCAACAGAACCAGTATCAAATACCCAGGTGCTACTGCGAGCATTAGTAAGGTACACATCAATAACATGTATATCACATATACCTTTGTTCACTTTGCCATCCTTCTTATCCGCCAAATACTTGGGGCAGTTCCGCTTCTAGTGTCCAGTCTGCTTGCAGTAGAAGCAGTCAGTCTCACGCTTAGGTCTAGACTTGGGTTTCTTCTCTTGAGCAGCAACTTGTTTGCTGTTCTTCTTGAAGTTCCCCTTCTTCTTCCCTTTGCCCTTTTTCTTGAAACTGGTGGTCTTATTGACCATCAACACTTGATGCTCCTTCTTTATTTCTACCTCCGCAGCCTTTAGCATTGCGAAGAGCTCGGGTATAGTCTTGTCCATCCCTTGCATATTATAGTTCATCACGAAGCTCTTGTAGCTTGGTGGCAGTGATTGAAGAATTCTATCAATGACACTATCATCAGGAAGATTAACTCCCAGTTGAATCAAGTGATTATTATACCCACACATTTTGAGTATGTGTTCACTGACAGAACTATTCTCCTCCATCTTACAGCTATAGAACTTATTGGAGACTTCATATCTCTCAATCCGGGCATTTGCTTGAAATATTAACTTCAACTCCTGGAACATCTCATATGCTCCATGACGTTCAAAACGTCATTGAAGACCCGGTTCCAAACCGTAAAGCATGGCACACTAAACTATTGAGTAGTCATCAGCTTTGCTTTGCCAGACGTTCTTAACGTCATTAGTTGCATCTGCAGCAGGCATGGCACCCTGCGGTGCTTCTAGGACGCAATTCTTCTATGCAGCAATGAGGATAATCCTTAGGTTACGGACCCAGTCCGTGTAATTGCTACCATCATCTTTCAACTTAGATTTCTCAAGGAATGCATTAAAATTCAACGGAACAACAACACGAGCCATCTATCTACAACAAACATAGACAAGCAAAAATACTATCAGGTACTAAGTTCATGATAAATTTAAGTTCAATTAATCATATTACTTAAGAACTCCCACTTAGACAGACATGTCTCTAGTCATCTAAGTGATCACGTGATCCAAATCAACTAAACCATGTCCGATCATCACGTGAGATGGAGAAGTTTTCAATGGTGAACATCCCTATGTTGATCATATCTACTATATGATTCACGCTCGACCTTTCGGTCTCTGTGTTCCGAGGCCATATCTGTATATACTAGGCTCGTCAAGTTTAACCTGAGTATTTCGTGTGTGCAACTGTTTTGCACCCGTTGTATTTGAACGTAGAGCTTATCACACCCGATCATCACGTGGTGTCTCAGCACGAAGAACTTCCACAACGGTGCATACTCAGGGAGAACACTTCTTGATAATTTAGTGAGAGATCATCTTAAAATGCTATCGTCAATCAAAGCAAGATAAGATGCATAAAGGATAAACATCACATGCAATCAATATAAGTGATATGATATGGCCATCATCATCTTGTGCTTGTGATCTCCATCTCTGAAGCACCGTCGTGATCGCCATCGTCACCGGCGCGACACCTTGATCTTCATCGTAGCATCGTTGTCGTTACGCCATCTATTTCTTCTACGACTATCGCTACCGTTTAGTGATAAAGTAAAGCAATTACAGGGCGTTTGCATTTCATACAATAAAGCGACAACCATATGGCTCCTGCCAGTTGCCGATAACTTCGGTTACAAAACATGATCATCTCATACAATAAAATATAGCATCATGTCTTGACCATATCACATCACAACAAGCCCTGCAAAAACAAGTTAGACGTCCTCTACTTTGTTGTTGCAAATTTTACGTGGCTGCTACGGGCTGAGCAAGAACCGTTCTTACCTACGCATCAAAACCACAACGATAGTTCGCCAAGTTAGTGTTGTTTTAACCTTCGCAAGGATCGGGCGTAGCCACACTCGGTTCAACTAAAGTTGGAGAAACAGACACCCGCTAGTCACCTGTGTGCGAAGCACGGCGGTAAAACCAGTCTCGCGTAAGCGTACCCGTAATGTCGGTCCGGGCCGCTTCATCCAACAATACCGCTGAACCAAAGTATGACATGCTGGTAAGCAGTATGACTTGTATCGCCCGCAACTCACTTGTGTTCTACTCGTGCAAATAACATCAACGCATAAAACCTGGCTCGGATGCCATTGTTGGGGAACGTAGTAATTTCAAAAATATTCCTACGCACACGCAAGATCATGGTGATGCATAGCAACGAGAGGGGAGAGTGTGTCCACGTACCCTCGTAGACCGAAAGCGGAAGTGTTATGACAACGCAGTTGATGTAGTCGTACGTCTTCACGATCCGACCGATCCAAGCACCGAACGTACGGCGCCTCCGAGTTCAGCACACGTTCAGCTCGATGACGATCCCCGAACTCCGATCCAGCAGGGTGTCGGGGATGAGTTCCGTCAGCACGACGGCGTGGTGACGATGATGATGTTCTACCGACGCAGGGCTTCGCCTAAGCACCGCAACGATATGACCGAGGTGGAATATGGTGGAGGGGGGCACCACACACGGCTAAGGAACGATCACGAAGATCAACTTGTGTGTCATGGGGTGCCCCCCTGCCCCCGTATATAAAGGAGGGAGGGGGGAGGTGCGGCCGGCCCCTAGGGGTGCGCCTGGAGGAGTCCTACTCCCACCGGGAGCAGGACTCCCCCCTCTTGCCTTGTAGCAGAAGGAAAGGGGGAAGGGGAAAGAGGAAAGGGGGGCGCCGCCCCCCCTTCCTTGTCCTATTCGGACTAGGGGGGAGGGGACGCGCGGCCTGCCCTGGCCGGCCCTCCTCTTCTCCCTTAGGGCCCATGTAGGCCCATTAACCCTCGGGGGGGTTTCGGTAACCCCCCGGTACTCCGGAAAAATCCCGATTTCTCCAGGAACAATTCTGATATCCAAATATAGGCTTCCAATATACTAATCTTTATGTCTCGACCATTTAGAGACTCCTCGTCATGTCCGTGATCACATCCGGGACTCCGAACAACCTTCGGTACATCAAAACATATAAACTCATAATGAAACTGTCATCGTAACTTTAAGCGTGCGGACCCTACGGGTTCGAGAACTATGTAGACATGACCTAGAACTATTTCCGATCAATAACCAATAGCGGAACCTGGATGCTCATATTGGCTCCTACATATTCTACGAAGATCTTTATCGGTCAAACTGCATAACAACATACGTTGTTCCCTTTGTCATCGGTATGTTACTTGCCCGAGATTCGATCGTCGGTATCCAATACCTAGTTCAATCTCGTTACCGGCAAGTCTCTTTACTCGTTATATAATGCATCATACCGTAACCAACTCATTGGCCATATTGCTTGCAAGGCTTGTAGTGATGTGCATTACCGAGAGGGCCCAGAGATACCTCTCCGACAATCGGAGTGACAAAACCTAATCTCGAAATACGCCAACTCAACATCTCTCTTTGGAGACACCTGTAGAGCTCCTTTATAATCACCCAGTTACATTGTGACGTTTGGTAGCACACAAAGTGTTCCTTCGGTAAACGGGAGTTGCATAATCTCATAGTTGTAGGAACTTTGTACTCCCTCCGTCGGAAAATATTTGTCATCAAAATGAACAAAAAGGGATGTATCTAGAACTAAAATACATCTAGATACATCCCCTTTTATTCATTTTGATGACAAGTATTTCCGGATGGAGGGAGTATAAGTCATGAAGAAAGCAATAGCAACATACTAAACGATCAAGTGCTAGGCTAACGGAATGAGTCAAGTCAATCACACCATTCTCCTAATGATGTGATCTCTTTAATCAAATGACAACACATGTCTATGGTTAGGAAACTTAACCATCTTTGATTAATGAGCTAGTCAAGTAGAGGCATACTAGTGACATTAAGTTTGTCTATGTATTCACACATGTATCATGTTTCCAGTTAATACAATTTTAGCATGAATAATAAACATTTATCATGATATGAGGAAATAAATAATAACTTTATTATTGCATCTAGGGCATATTTCCTTCAACCCCAACGCCGCCTCCAAGCCCGAGCGGCACCTCCACGACGCTCAGCACAGAAGCCACGCCGACATCGACCAGCCCGCGCACGCCGACTCCTGCCAGTTCGACGCCAGAGGATGGCACTGCCGTATGATGCATTGCCTACGCGTCCTTCCTTTTGAACGTCAAGCTTTCGAGCTTAGTAATCGCCGAACTGTGGCATGGTGGTCGCCGGACATTGTGGCACTGATCACCCGACTTGTGGCATTTTTTGCGGTAGCGGGAAATGTCATGTTTGAATTTAAATGTCTTGGGGCCAGCCCCTGGGGGCATGTTTGGGACCTAGATCTTCCCAGGGCCTAAAAAGCGTCAGGCGATGGTCCAAATACCGCCGGCCGCTGCGCTGGGGGGGCAAACGAGTGGAGTTGCTCTAAGGCCCCATAGGACAAGTGCACCAGGACAGCAGCCACTGCTGCTGATGGGATGCACAGATCAGAAGGATCGATCCAACCTATAGACGCATGAACACAGACGAACGAAGATCGGATCCACATGGATCCATCGAAGACAAACGCCGACCGAATCCCGCGAGATCCGCCGGAGAAAAACCTCCCCACGCCCTCCAACGATGCTATAAACACCACCCGGACGGGAGCTAGGCAGGAAGGACATTATTCCATCTCCAGAGAGCCGATGCCGCCTCGCCTCCCTGAGTAGGACACAAACCCTAAAAAAACTAAAAAAACATCTGAAAAAGGAGCCCTCCGCTGGCAAGGGCCACGATCCACCGTGCTTGCATGGCCCTAAGACCATAGAAGACGAGATAGACCGATGATGGCGCCGACGGAAGGCATGAGAAACCCTAGCGCCCTCGTGTACGAGAGAAAAGGGGTACACAGCCGCAACCTGGCAAATAACAACAAGAGGGTTACAAAGAAAAAGATCCGTCGGCAACACCACAAACCCAATCTCTACCATCAATCATGAACACCATCGGAACCCATCGGCGGTATCTCCAAGGTAACACCTCCAAGGAGGAAAACGATGCCTAGGACACCGCCATAACCCAATCTGGCACTACCCGTGAAGGAAATATGCCCTAGAGGCAATAATAAAGTTATTATTTATTTCCTCATATCATGATAAATGTTTATTATTCATCCTAGAATTGTATTAACCGGAAACATGATACATGTGTGAATACATAGACAAACATATAGTCACTAGTATGCCTCTACTTGACTAGCTCATTAATCAAAGATGGTTATGTTTCCTAACCATAGACATGTGTTGTCATTTGATTAATGGGATCACATCATTAGGAGAATGATGTGATTGACATGACCCATTCCGTTATCCTAGCACTTGATCGTTTAGTATATTTCTATTGCTTTCTTCATGACTTATACATGTTCCTGTAACTATGAGATTATGCAACTCCCGTTTACCGGAGGAACACTTTGGGTACTACCAAACGTCACAACGTAACTGGGTGATTATAAAGGAGTACTACAGGTGTCTCCGAAGGTACATGTTGAGTTGGCGTATTTCGAGATTAGGTTTTGTCACTCCGATTATCGGAGAGGTATCTCTGGGCCCTCTCGGTAATGCACATCACTATAAGCCTTGCAAGCAATGTGACCAATGAGTTGGTTACGGGATGATGCATTACGTAACGAGTAAAGAGACTTGCCGGTAACGAGATTGAACTAGGTATTGGATACCGACGATCAAATCTCGGGCAAGTAACATACCGATGACAAAGGGAACAACGTATGTTGTTATGCGTTTTGACCGATAAAGATCTTCGTAGAATATGTAGGAACCAATATGGTCATCCAGGTTCCTCTATTGGTTATTGACCGAGAATAGTTCTAGGTCATGTCTACATAGTTCTCGAACCCGTAGGGTCCGCACGCTTAACGTCACGATGACAGTTTTATTATGAGTTTATAAGTTTTGATGTACCGAAGTTTGTTTGGAGTCCCGGATGTGATCACGGACATGACGAGGAGTCTCGAAATGGTCGACACATAAAGATTGATATATTGGACGACTATATTCGGACACCGGAAGTGTTCCGGACGTTGTCGGAGAAAACCAGAGTGCCGGAGGGTTACCGAAACCCCCCCAGGGAGAGATAATGGGCCACATGGGCCTTGGTGGAAAGAGAGAGGGGCGGCCAGGGTGGGCCGCGCGCCCCCTCTCCCTCTGGTCCGAATTGGACTAGGAGGGGGGGCGGCGCCCCCCTCTTTCCTTCCCCCCTCTTCCCCTTCCTTCCCCCTCCTAGTAGGAGTAAGAAAAGGGGAGTCCTACTCCTACTAGGAGGACTCCTCCTCCTTGGCGCGCCCACAAGGGCCGGCCGGCCTCCCCCCTCCCTCCTTTATATACGGGGGCAGGGGGGCACCCTAGGACACACAAGTTTATCTACGGATCGTTCCTTAGCCGTGTGCGGTGCCCCCCTCCACCATATTCCACCTGGTCATATCATCGCGGAGTTTAGGCGAAGCCCTGCGCCAGTAGAACATCATCATCGTCACCACGCCGTCGTGCTGACGGAACTCATCCCCGAAGCTTTGCTGGATCGGAGCCCGGGGATCGTCATCGAGCTTAACGTGTGCTGGACTCGGAGGTGCCGTACGTTCGGTGCTTGGATCGGTAGGATCGTGAAGACGTACGACTACATCAACCGCGTTGTCATAACGCTTCCGCTTACGGTCTACGAGGGTACGTGGACAACACTCTCCCCTCTCGTTGCTATGTCATCACCATGATCTTGCGTGTACGTAGAATTTTTTTTAAAATTACTACGTTCTCCAACAACCCGATCTTAGGTTTTCACCCGAAAATCTCACGCTATTGGGAAGCGAGGGCAAACGGCTCCACAATGATACCTCCAAGAAAGACAACAACCGTGGATGCCATTACCGTCGGCAACGAGAGAGTCGATGCATGATTTTCATCCGGAGGCGAGCTTTTCACCAACAATCCGAGGATCCAAGGCAACCAACGCCACATAGCAGCATGAGCCCAAAGCAAACACTAAGTAATTGGTCAAAACCGCGCGCATGAACTCAGCGAGAGAGCTCCTAACGGGCGCCTTCAGCGCCGGTTCGGCTTACTGGCGCCCACATGCGATGGTACTGGGCCGGCCCAGCAAATTTTTATTGATCGCAGGCGAAGTTTGCTCGCTCCTGGGTAGGGCGAAAAAATCGGCAAAAATAGGTCTCATAGTGGATCGAACACACGACCTCACAAACAAGTTTACGGAAAGCTAAACACCTGGCCTAGCTACCTGCTAGTGAACAAGAACAGGGCGCATTGTTTAACAACACTTATACGAGCGCAATTTATTACACATCTATTTACTGTAGTGTTTGAATTTTCAACTATTTGAAACCATTTCGAAAAAAGTTCATGAATCACAAATGAAATCATTGATTTTTAAAGAAGTTCATCAATTTTGAAAAAAAAGTTCACGATTTTGGGAAAAAAGTTCATCGAATTTGAAAAAAGTTCATCAATTTTCAAAAATAGTTCACAAATATTGAGAAAAAAGTTCACAGATTTGAAATTTTTTCATCAGTTTTCAAAAAATAGTTCACAAATATTGAGAAAAAGTTCATCGGTTTTAAAAAAGTTCATCGTTTTCAAAAAAAAGTTCATCGGTTTTGAAAAATAGTTCAATGAGTTTGAAAAACGTTCACAAAATTGAAGGAAAAATTCATCACTCTTGAAAAAAGTTCATCGAACTTGAAAAAATGTCATCAATATTTTTGAAAAAGTCCATCAGATTTGGCAGAACGTTCAACAAATTTGAACAAAAGTTTACCAAATTTGAAAAGGTTCATTGAATTAGAAAAAAGTTAATGGAATTTGAAAAGGTTCATCAATTTTAAATAAAATGTGGATACATTCGAAAGATTACAAAACGTGTTAATAGTTTTCAAATCTATTCACTTTTTCAAATTTTGTTCAACATTTTAAATTGTTCAGTGTACATCAAAAAATGTTCAATGGGTATTTAAATGGTTTTTCAGTGCGTATCACAAAATTGTTCAATTTGTAGTTAAAAATTGTTCAGATTATATTACAAAAATGTGGGAGATCATGACCTGCTGTGTCATCTTGCACAACATGATCATTGAGAGCGAGAAGGAAGAGCCAGTGTTTGACACTGAACCATACCACAGGCAGGGTCCTCTTGCCCAAGTTGATCACCAGCTACCAGCAACCTGGACTGCGTACCTCAGTATGCGTCAGGAGATCCGAGACCCACAGGTGCATCATCAACTGCAGCAAGATCTGATAGAGCACCTATGGAGGCTCAAGGGCGACGCCGAGCGCGACATGTGATGAAATATGAGTTTTTATTTGTTGAACTATATAATTTGCATTGAACTATTTGTTGTTGAACTATTTTGTTGAAGTATTTGATTTCTCTGTGATGAAATATATGATAAAAAATATATTTATGTTGATAATTGAACGCCGAGCCACGGCGAACGACGCCGAATATGGGCCTATTCCTGCCCATATAGGCTTTATATTCGCCGAAATGGGGCTGAAAAGTGGGCCAACATCGGCACCTGGGGCGACGACTGGGCGCAAAACCGCCCCCAACGCCAAA
>NC_057803.1:732379821-732385471 GCF_018294505.1 Triticum aestivum | reverse complement strand
ATAAAGCAAGCTTAGCTGCTACATAAAAAAGTGATATGTGCGAATTAAACTAGGTTGTGAGCATAGAGGACATGCCAATCAGAGCAGTGCATAGATATGTGATACATAGCTGCGGCGGTCAATGGCTTGTGGTGCCCGGAAGGAGTATATTGTCATGTATTGTGAGGCAGGCATCGATCAGGGTCACACCAAGTGGCTGCGGTTTAAGCTAAAAGTGCACTCAAGCAGCTAGCTTTCCATTGATAGATATTTTTGCATGCACAACCCCATTATCTATCACTATCACAGAAAGGAATGAAACTAAGCTAGCTAATTAGACAGGAACGCACACACATGAACAAAACATGTCGATCCAAAGTGCCCCAAAGATCAAAATGGATGTTTAGTTAGTTATTCATTTGTTTCAACTAATTTGCGCGTCAAAATTACAATATAAATCTACTCAAGTAAGTTAATATTAGTTATCAATTAGTTAAGCTTGGTCAATTAGCGTACCATAAGTCGTGGTATCAAGTTGAATCTGGTACTACCATAAGTTGTGGTTATGAATCTATGTGTCAAGTTAATATTGGTTAACCACGCAAGTAGTCCCTCCCTTTTTGTTTACTTCGCATATTAGCTTTGTCTCAGATGAAACTTTCTAAACTTTGACCAAGTTTATACAAAAAATAATATAAACATCCACAATACGAAATCAATACCATTAAAATGATCATTCAATATATTTTTCATCTAATTTATTTTTGTGAAAGTTTAGATTATTTTCGATAAACTTGGTCGAACTTGGTAAAGTTTTACTTAGGTTAAAGCAAATATGTGGAGTAAATAAAAACAGTGGGACAACTACCTAGAAAGATTGATGAAGATAGGTTTTTTTTTACTTGATTTCTGTGTTAGGTTGTCAGCGATAGTGGAGAAATTGTAGAAGATTAATAAAGGTAACTTTCTCCACTTTGACAAGCTAAAGCTTGAGCGCTACCCGTCCTTGTCCAACTCCAACTAACTCATTTTATACTATTATATACCGTTTGCATGCTGCATATCATATATTGCATACATGACGCTGCTGGTTAATTAGTACTGTGTTTGCCAGTCAATTCTCCTCCAACAAGTAACCTCGTTCCCACTGAGAAAACCCCACACACAGGAATTATGAAAGCTAGCTATATCTATTCTTCAAGCAAATAAAGTCAAATAATTTGAAGCTATATTATTCATGTAACTGTTTTTAATTCCTTTTGTATATATATGGACATAAAAAACTGCGCGAAACATTTTCTTAAATAGAGCATAAATATAAATTTTCAAATTCTATACACACCTAATGCGAAATTGAAGACCCACAGTGTAGACTATACCTTCTCTAGTTAGATAATTAAAACATGGCACTCTGTATGATGCAATTAGAACTAGCTAGCAACCATGCATATATGTACGTAGCCATACCATTATTGTCGCAAAGTACATATTGGGAGATTGATTACAGTGAAGACTAATGTCGGACTCACAAGACCAACATTGTAGGAAAAAAAACATAACCACAATCCAATGAAATGACGACCAGAGGTTAGCTTCTTCACGCAAGAGAAAGTTCAAACTAACTAATTAAATCATGTGTCATAACGCAAGAGTCAAGAAAAATGAGATATAGTCACACTCACACTGTCACACACCTAATTTGCTGTCTGGAAAAAAAGGAAGTGATTTTATGTCACAAGCTACTTATTACATATATTACCCTCATAAAAAAGAAACACCAATTAACTAATTAAACATAAAAGAACATTAATTGCAGTGAGTGTGTACATGTGTATATGTTCTTCCGTTCTTTTTTTGTACATGGCTAAAATGTGCATCCAATCAAACAATTAGTATTCTCAATCTCATTACTGGTTATGTTTGGCATTCTTGATCATATATGTTCTATCCACCCATCACAGCTCACTTGAGTTCAGCCATGACACTTGCCTGCATAAAAATAAATAAGAGGATTAATTAATCATTTCAGCTAAGCATTGTGTGAATTAATTTCCAGATAAAAATAACCAAGCTAGTTGAAATATTGGTCAGAATTAAGTTTGGATGGAAAAGACATGCAGGCATAGCATTTGCGCTTTTCTTTTTGATGGAAAGTTGATGGAATGGGAGCAGGTACTCACTCTAGCAAATCCTTCCAACCACCGTCCGTGTTGAGGTTGTCCATCAGGTTCAGGCTCTCTAGCCCGTTGAAAGGGCTCGACGCCGGCGTCTGCTCGCACGACATGCCGCCGCCGCCATTTTTCTTGCTCTCCTGGTCATCGGCCTCCATTGGATCAACGGTCACGTTGCTCCCGGTCGCCCCGCCGTGGCCCCCATGCTCCGTTGAGCTCAGCCCGTCGCCGGCGCTGAAGCCGTCGAACATGTCGCTCGTCGGCGCTGAGCTGGTCAGCGCCGGCAGGTTGTTCATGTCGTTCCACTGGCACTGCTGGAGCAGCATGTTCTGGTCGACTCCGCCGTGCTGCCCGCCGTTGCTGAGGGCGAGGAGCGCCATGAGGTTGTCCATGCCGGGCGCGGGCGCGGGAGCCGCCGCGGTGGTGAGTGCGCGCACCAGGCCCTGCAGCAGCTGGAACTTGGCGGCGTCGACCTGGAGCTTGAGCGCGTTCATGTTCCAGGCGGTTGTGGCCGTGCCGGAGTCGCCGAAGTTACCGGCTGCCGCGAGGAGACCCGGGAGCCCGGCGAGCAGGCTGAGGTCGGTGCGCGGGCGGTGCGTGACGGGGTCGATGCCCATGCAGAGCAGCTTCTTGCGCAGGTGCGTGTTCCAGTAGTTCTTGATCTCGTTGTCCGTCCTCCCCGGCAACTCCGTGGCGATCGACGACCACCTGGTTGAACTGAAACTCGTCAGCCACCGGCGCCGGAGACGAAGAAGATATGTAGTGTAGCCAGGAAGCATGCATGGACGGTTACTTACTTGTTGCCGAGGAGGGAGTGGAGGTGGATGATGAGCTTCTCCTCGTCATCGGTGAAGCGTCCCCGCTTGATGTCCGGGCGGAGGTAGTTGGTCCAGCGGAGGCGGCAGCTCTTGCCGCAGCGGTTGAGGCCGGCGAGCTTGGGCAGGCGGCGCCAGCTGCCGTGGCCTTTCTCCTGGATGTAGTTGACCAGCAGCTTGTCTTCCTCGGTTGTCCACGGCCCCTTCTTCACGCCGGCCTCCCCGTCGCAGCACGGCGACCGCCCCATCGCTCTACGGAGCTTAGCTTGCTGGAGAGAGGTGTGGCTAGCACTGCCGGAAGGTATGAGTCAGGTTTTTCAGGTTTCGTTCGGGTGGATAGGAGGGGTTTTTATAGAGTTTAGAGGGAGGTGGACGATGATGCGTGCATGGCGGCATGAATGCTAAGGTAGTCTTTGTGTGCGGGAGACGCAGCCTCTCTGTTTCTCTCTCTAGCGACCTCTCTGTTTCTCTCTCTAGCGACCTCTCCGTTTCTCTCTCAAAATCTCTCACCCTGTCTGTCCCTCTCTGACTTTCTTGGCTATGGACCGAATCAGCAGTTTGCTTAAGCACGTAATGTTGTTTAGTTTTTTTATAAACCCTCTTATCTCGCGAACGTTCGTTGGAAGGGGTGGTATTTGCGAACGTTTTGATGGCAATTTTAGGCAGTTTCTTCAGAACATCGTGACATTTTCTAGGATGAATGCTGAAAATTGCCATCCTCCTACAAAATGGCATGCTGTTTTTGAAAAAATTACCACATCCATCACAACTAAAATTGCCAGCTCCCCTAAAAAAAATTTGCCAGCAAAAACGTTCGAAATGCCACCCTCTTTCAGCGAGCGTCAGCCATGTACAACGATTGGAGGCCGCTCAAACCCGCCGCTTTGAGCAAAAAGAACTAACGGTCAAAAGCGTAGCCTTGTCGGAAATTCTCAAAAAAATATCCTGATCCCGAGGATGACGGGAAGGCTCGCGAAGAAGTTTTGAATTTCATTTTTTTATGGAAATGAATAGTTGCATAGAGTGCTCTTAGGTAACTTGGAGCCTCACGATATGCCAATAATCAAAATAAGGTATGACTAAACCCGTTTTTTGAAATGTGTAGAAAGAATCCTCGCATGCCAAGGCAAGGATTTCTACAATCTCATTACCTTTTTTTTTTGCCGCAATACGTCGTTTGGTTAGAAAGAATCACAACATTACCTTTTTCTTTTGCACAAGGCCAATAGTGCAACTAACCAGCGCGATATAGCAGCATCACCTATCTATACACCCCACACCTAAAGCAGGCGTGTGTGCTTTGGTTTAACCATCTTTTCTGGTCAGAGATCTTTGTTGTTCGTGTGTATTTGATCAGTTCCTTCACTCTAGTGTAATTTAGCAAACTAACAAATTTAATCCAAATTGTTTCTAAGCTAATGCATTACATATGCTGTTTTTAAGTTGTGGCACACTTTATTAAAATCAAATGATAGTTACATCATTAATCAGTTACAGCTAAACGAAAACTAGGAGGATCTCCAACACATTGGAAATGTAAACATTGCATGTTAATTTCTTTATTAAAACATATCGGGTTTCACACGTACGAAATCGATACGAAATGATAGTTGGCGATCGCAGATCCGCAGTGCAGCATAGTCAACACCTACAATCAGGAAAAATATTTGAAACGACATATGCACGGTCAAGAAGAGACATGGCCGTGTGTACGAGGGGCACGTCTGCAGGAGGCAGAGGGGAGTTAGGTCCACGTGAGCTGACAAGAAGGAGCAACCAAGAAGGAACTACCTGCCTTGCCTCTGCCTGTTCCCGCCTCCCTTGAATTCCCCTCGTGTCACACAAACCGATTTGAATTTGGTGCACCTCACCGGCCGCCTCATCATAGGCCTATCAGGGTTGCCTAGTGGGGACCACCTTTTAGGTACCTCTACTGGCTGTGGGGCCTGGATGGATGGATAATGTCTGACTGTCGATGGCCCAGGTGGCCTTTGACTACTAGCAGGTGATGAAGGAGCAGCTATTAAGTAGTTTCCTGGGATTAATTAATCAAGTTGGAGAACATACTGGCAGTATGTACATGTACATGTGTGTGTGTGTGTGTGTGTGTGTGTGTGTGTGTGTGATGGGAAATGGATTTAGTGATTTAGTTAATTAGTTTAGCTTTACAAGGGGTGAAGGTGTGTTGATTGGGTGGACATTCTAGTGAGCGGCCAACAAATTTAAATAGAAGAACTGCTTTTCAGTTATAATTAGCTCGGATGTTTTTGATCCAATTTTTATTATTATAAAACTCGATTTCTACATATAACTGATTTGGCTATAAGAGAGTGGGAGGCCAATTGCATGCGTGAATATATTTTTTAATATGAAAGAATAATGGCTGATTTTGCCTTTTGGCACGCAGCGTCGAAGAAAAGACCATTTGCCAACATATTCCAGGCATATTTTAGTGTGGGAGTTTTGTGATAACTTGGATAATATGTTTGTTCCCAATATATATAGTGCTTGTTCGACCTGTTTTTTCCCGCTTTTATGGTAATTTCTGATTATCAAATTGGCATGTCACAACACAACTTCAACAATTCAGAACTAAGCCTAAATTTGCACGGGTAAGAGCATCTCCAGCCCATCCCCATCCTATCCCCCCACCATTCAAATTCCCCATGCTTGGGATATTAAACT
>NC_057803.1:732373466-732379408 GCF_018294505.1 Triticum aestivum | reverse complement strand
TACAAACGTCTTTTGAACATATATTTTCAAAACATTAATTCGAAACTTGATTCAAGATACAAATCAAATTAAAAGTTGCACAATAAGAATTGTTATTACTGATAAAGCCACGTATTACAAATTACATATAGTGTATTTGCTGATGCTAGCTCTAAAACTTATTGATTGCATACACATTTAATGTTGAGATATGCATAAAAATCACTTGAATTTTTCATGCAAATTGTGATAAGTACTTCTACATTTTAGGTGTGTATGATATATGTGGAAGTATCGGTCACTAAACTGTGCCTTCACATCAACATAGTTGCTCCTGTTTGGAGAATTCTTTAAGATATGAAGTCAAATGCCGAACAATACGTTTGGAGGCACCCCGGGTCTGGGGGCATTCAGTTCAGTAGATGCCTTCATGTGTGATGGCTCTCCTTTCTTCTGTATCGCTTGGCCTCACGTCACCTCCCATCATGGTTTCCTAGGCAAACCGTAGAGATAGTACGTGATTTGTGTCTGGGGACGACCCTAGCCTTGGGATAGTACTCTGGGGGCAAGTATAGCCCTTGGCTAGTAACCCAAGGCAACTTCAGCTTTTGACTAGCATCCAAAGGCGACTCTAGCTATTGGCCACCAACCGAAGGTACATCAAGCTCTTGCCTAGCTAGTATCCAAAGGCGATTCGTATTCATCGCTAGCATTTGAAGGTGACGCTAACACTTGGCAAGCAACCGAAGGCAACTCTAACTCTTGATGAGTTTGAGAAGGTGTCGGTCTGAGGTTAGACATCTAGGGCACTGACATGCCCCAGAGATGAGTCAGTACACATCTGGTTGCCGTTGTGTCCCTCACCTCTTGCTCTGATGTTTCTCGCACCTCACCTTGAAGCTAGTCGCGCTGTAGACTAATATGTCGAGTCGTGCCTCCTTGACCTGGACGCGATTGTGGCATGCCCCTTCGAGCTTGTCGGGTCACCCTGGGGACTTCACATCATGCACCTAGAATCAATCCTGGCAGTACCTGGGTGGTTGCGGATTTGACCCGACACTGACCCCCAACTCTAGTCCTGCATCCTCATTCTTCCTCTCTTCCATCCCATGCCCAAAGTAGGCGAGAGAGCTAGACTCAAAATTTATAACCCTCTCAATGGTGAGGGGATATCCTCTATTTATAGGAGAATATTGAGAATTTTAGATTGTATGATATTTTGAATTTTACAAGTGTGAATTTCCATATCACACCATTGGTCATTCTACCTATGTGCCCTTGATCCCTTTATGTTCCCTAGTTGCAAATGGGGGTGATTATTGCCTTCCTTCTAGTGCATCAAACACACAGAGGGAGAGGGAGGGATGGAGGGAGGGAGAGAGAGAGAGAGAGAGAGAGAGAGAGAGAGAGAGAGATTGCAAGATTGCACTTTTGGACTCCTGTCTTCCCTCGCATCACTTTTAGCGGTATATTGTGGATTTATGGCACTTCTGTTCTTCTTATGTGAACTCCTTCACCACTAGGCTACTGGCAACAGAATAGACTGCGCATCCATGTGGTGGGTTTGACTTCAAGTCGACTATTGGGGGACTTATGGTTCTCATAATCAGATTCCATTGGCTTTAGATGCCTCATATTTCATGTTGTCCTCCTAGGATTTCCTGGGTAGTCTTGGTGAACGGAGCGCACATGGCACATTGAGCACATATGCATATCTAAACCATCACTTCTTATTGTTCTTCTAGCTAATTGCATAAACTAAGAACATCATCCCTGCAATGGATCCCACACAAAGAGCATGTTGCTGATACATGGAGTATGAACCAAGTAATAATAGCAGCTAGGAGTGCAAGGCGAAGCTTCTTAATTTTTTTTATCTGGGCATGCATCTCGTTGATTTGGCCTTGCATCTCATTGATTGGGAATTGCTTCTTGCATCCGTCTATCAGCGCATGATGTAACTAGTTTATCAGTGGTCGATGACAGTAGTCAAGCATCTGAATTACATAAATCTTTACGAGATTGACCCATATCCATTTGTTACAATGAAGCCATTCATGTTTTTGTGTATAGAAAATAATATGAGCAACTGGATCCGTATTCCAAATTGGAAACAAAGAGAGATTTCTTTTACCTTGCTTCCACATCCAGCACAAGCAAAGAAGTCTCTATTTGGATTCCTGAGGTGTGGAAGGTATTTTCAATAACAAGCAATTTGCATCCCCAAAACTGCATGGATGGGCTAGCTAGATTGTGGGGAGGGGTATCGTTGTCAGTGCTCTACAGTTTGCGTGCGGGTCTGAAAGAGATGTTGTTGCGGCATGATAATTTTCCGAACATGGGATGAGTGGGTGACGATGTGTATGCATGAAAGTTTCTCATGGCCGAGCCGAAGGGAGCGGTGGGGAGCTCGACAATGAAGGAGGTGAAGATGTCCAAATCTGGCGCCATTGGATGGTGTGAGGTTGTGCTCCTACCACATCTATGAACTCCTATGGCATCGTTCCTGGACACATCAGGGCTCAACAACGGTGTAACCGGATGATGATGATGTCGACAACAACGACAAGGTAGGGGAGAGAGCGGTGGGGCTACGATGGAGGGGACGACACATGCGAATTCCTACGACGGGAGCACTGCAGAGGTGATGGGGTAGTAACGGGCCAACACGGTATGAGGGGGACGAGCCGACTGCCGAAATTTGCAGAGACTTGCCCTGATTGGAGCAAATATTGGCTAGAGGAGTTGGGAAGGGGGTGGCAGTTAAAAGCTATAAATTTGGAGGACTAAAGGTTCTGGGATGGGCTAGCTAGTGCTTAATCCCCCAAACCACAAAAGTTTTGAGCAAAAATGACTTTGGGGGATGGGCTCAAGATGCTCTAAGTGTGTTTTGAGTGGAGACCGAATCCTTAGAAACTTTTCTATATATGTGAAACTGTTTTCAATAACTTAGCCAAAATCTTATTTTTAAATCTATAATTGAAAAAAACTTCAAATTGTAGGAACTTTTCCATACAAAACTTAAATGTTATGACATTTTCAAAAATAAAAAAATTACAATAAAGTGAAACTTGTGATTTAGATATCGGCTTTGTGATTTTCCAACGGGACACAAATGGTCACATTGTTTTAGGAATATGTTTTGTCCATATGAATTTTAAATGTTATGACATTTTGACAAAATAAGAAAAATACAATAAAGTGAAACTTGTGATTTAGAATCCGCTTTTGTGATTTTCCAACATGACACAAATGATCACATTCTTTTAGGAATATTTACAATCTTAAGTTTATCTTTTTAGTGGGATTTTTTTGCTCTACCTATCATCTCTCATGGCAATAGAAGGAACACCATAAATAACAAAACTTACAACCAGGTCCATAGACCACCTAGCAACGAATAAAAGCGCTAGAGCGAGCTGAAGGAACAACATCATCATCGCCCCTCCCTCGCCGGAGCTGGGAAAAACTTGTTGTAATAGATAGTCAGGAAGTCATCTTGCTAAGTCCCGATGAAGAGAATCGTAGAATGGAAGGATCCAAACTATAGATAGACGAACGAAGACAGGATCCAAGGAGATCTACCAATGACCAACACCGACCGAATCCCATGAGATCCGCCGGAGACACACCTTCCAATGCTCAACAACAACGCTACACTCACCACAATGATGGGTTTTGGTCGGGAGGACCTTACTCCATCTTTAGGGAACCAAAGTCGCATCGCCTTTTGATGACCCACAAGTATACGGGATCAATCATAGTCCTTTCGATAAGTAAGAGTGTTGAACCTAGCGAGGAGCAGAACAAAATGACAATTGGCTTTCAGCAAGGTATTCTCTGTAAATACTGAAAGTAGCAATAATAGATAGTTTTGTAGAAAGGTAATTCATAACAAGTAGCAAGTAGAAATAGTAACCAAGGTGTAGCAAGGTGGCCCAATCTTTTTTATAGAAAAGGACAATTCGGAAAGTCTCTTATAGTAAGCAAAGCGTTCTCGAGGACACATGTAAATTCTCATCAAGTCACGTTCATAATGTTTAGTTGATTCGTGTTCACTACTTTGATAATTTGATATGTGGGTGGACCGATTCTATGATGCTGTTCTTAGTTGCACAAGCAAACCCCTTATGATTACCCCATCTTGCAAACATACGCAACAACAAAAAGAATTAAGATAAATCTAACCATAGCATGAAACATATGGATCAAAATCAGCCCCTTATGAAATAACGCATAAACTAGGGTTTATGCTTCTGTAACTCTCGCAACCCATCATCTACTTATTACGCCACAATGCCTTCCCTTAGGACCAATTATGGTGAAGTGTCATGTAGTCGACGTTCACATGACACCACTATATCAAATGACTACCAACTTCACATGATTACTTATAACAAGACTTCTTCCATGTCCTCAAGAACAAAAGCAACTACTCAGAAATCATATTCATGTTCAAGATCATAGGTGTATTGAATATGCTTAAGGATCTGAATATATAATCATCCACCAAATAAACCAACTAGCATCAACTACAAGATGTAATCAACAAAACGAGCAACCCACAGGTACCTATCTGAGGTTTTAGTACAAAGATTGAATACAAGATATGAACTAGGATTTGAGATGAGATGGTGTTGGTGAAGATGTTGATGAAGATTGATCCTCCCACGGTGAGAGGATCGTTGGTGATGTCGGTGGCTTTGATTTCCCCCTCCCGGAGGGAAGTATCCCCGATGGAATCGCTCCGCCAGAGAGAGAAAGTGTTCCTGCCCAGGTTACACCTCGAGATAGCAGCCCTTCGTCCAGAAAGTCCTCTTCTAATTTCTTCTAGGGAAAATAGCAACATATACGAGAAGATGCGCGCTCCGTTGAACCTGTCCCAATGGACGAACTTGAGAAAGATAGGAACCAGAAAGATTGAATCAAATACGAAGCACCGCCACCCTTCCAAGCATTGCCCATGCGAGGACTAAAACCCTAACCTATGTACTAACTAGAGTTGGATCACTAGGATTCCACTCGCCGCCATCGGCAGCTAGAGTGGCAGTCGGAGGGCGAGGTAAATCCACAGCCTCACCGGCAATGATCGAGGGAAGAAGGCTTTACCCTAGTCACCTTGCAAGAGGGGAAAGAAAGACATGAAAAACTTTACTATCAGAACACTAGTGATCAATCACATAAAAATCAACAGTACAACACACATGGAAATATTTCCTTTCAAAACGAATAATTTATTCAGTACATGCATCACTTCTGCACGATTCTAAAAACATGGTTAACTGAGATGATGGTGATCCTTTTTGTGATAAATTTAAAACTATGAACAATGGATTTGAGTATGGGAAAATAACAAGTTAGTTATGGATTTTTTGTATTAGAAATAGAGGGTAACATATTTATTTCAAATCTCCAAACAATACAAAATGTGAACTAAAAATTCTGAAGCAACCAGAATAAAGATTACATGTTGAGAAGCACCCAAGACATCTGACTAGGGGGGAAGCTGTTGGGGAACGTTGCAGAAAATTAAAATTTTTTCCTACGGTTTCACCAAGATCCATCTATGAGTTCATCTAAGCAACGAGTCAAGGGAGTGAGTTTGCATCTACATACCACTTGTAGATCGCGTGCGGAAGCGTTAGATGGAGTGGTGATGATGGAGTCGTACTCGTCGTGATTCAGATCACCGGAGATCCTAGCGCCGAATGGACGGCACCTCCGCGTTCAACACACGTATGGAGCGTGTGACGTCTCCTCCTTCTTGATACAGCAAGGGGGAAGGAGAGGTTGATGATGATGGCTCCAACAGCATCACAACGGCGTGGTGGTGGTGGAACAGCAGCACTCCGGCAGGGCTTCGCCAAGCACGTGACGGAGGAGGAAGAGGTGTAGCAGGGGGAGGGGGCGCCAGGACTTCAGGGTGCGGCTGCCCCTCTCCCCCCTCCCTTTATATAGGCCTC
>NC_057803.1:732341187-732373274 GCF_018294505.1 Triticum aestivum | reverse complement strand
AGATTCAATCTCCCAAGGGGGCGGCAGCCAAGGGGGGAGGAGTGCCCCCCAAGGCATGTGGTGCGCCCCCCCCCCCCAACCTAGGGTTTCAACCCTAGGCACAGGGGGTGGGCCTAGGGGGGCGCACCAGCCCACTATGGGCTGGCTCCCCTCCCACTTCAGCCCATGGGGCCCTCCGGGATGGGTGGCCTCACCCGGTGGACCCCCGGGACCCTTCCGGTGGTCCCGGTACAATACCGGGTGACCCCGAAACTTTCCCGATGACCGAAATACCACTTCCTATATATAATTATTTACCTCCGGACCATTTCGAAACTCCTCGTGACGTCCGGGATCTCATCCGGGACTCCGAACAACATTCGGTATACTGCATACTCATATTCATACAACCCTAGCGTCACCGAACCTTAAGTGTGTAGACCCTACGGGTTCGGGAGACACGTAGATATGACCGAGACGGCTCTGGGGCAATAACCAACTGCGGGATCTGGATACCCATGTTGGGTCTCACATGCTCCTCGATGATCTCATCGGATGAACCATGATGTCGAGGATTCGAACAACCCCGTATACAATTCCCTTTGTCAGACGGTACGTTACATGCCCGAGACTCGATCGTCGGTATCCCAATACCTCGTTCAGTCTCGTTATCGGCAAGTCACTTTACTCGTACCGTAATGCATGATCCCGTGACCAAACACTTGGTCACTTTGAGCTCATTGTGATGATGCATTACCGAGTGGGCCCAGAGATACCTCTCCGTCATACGGAGTGACAAATCCCAGTCTCGATCCGTGTCAACCCAACAGACACTTTTGGAGATACCTGTAGTGCACCTTTATAGTCACCCAGTTACGTTGTGACTTTTGGTACACCCAAAGCACTCTTACGGTATCCGGGAGTTACACGATCTCATGGTCTAAGGAAGAGATACTTGACATTGGAAAAGCTCTAGCAAAACGAACTACACGATCTTGTGCTATGCTTAGGATTGGGTCTTGTCCATCACATCATTCTCCTAATGATGTGATCCCGTTGTCAATGACATCTAATGTCCATAGTCAGGAAACCATGACTATCTGTCGACCAACGAGCTAGTCAACTAGAGGCTCACTAGGGACGTGTTATGGTCTATGTATTCACACGTGTATTACGATTTCCGGATAATACAGTTATAGCATGAATAAAAGACAATTATCATGAACAAGGAAATATAATAATAATCCTTTTATTATTGCCTCTAGGGCATATTTCCAACAGTCTCCCACTTGCACTAGAGTCAATAATCTAGTTACATTGTGATGAATCGAACACCCATAGAGTTCTGGTGTTGATCATGTTTTGCTCGCGAGAGAGGTTTAGTCAACGGATCTGCGACATTCAGATCCGTATGTACTTTGCAAATATCTATGTCTCCATCTTGAACATTTTCACGGATGGAGTTGAAACGACGCTTGATGTGCCTGGTCTTCTTGTGAAACCTGGGCTCCTTGGCAAGGGAAATAGCTCCAGTGTTGTCACAGAAGAGTTTGATCGGCCCCGACGCATTGGGTATGACTCCTAGGTCGGTGATGAACTCCTTCACCCAAATTGCTTCATGCGCTGCCTCCGAGGCTGCCATGTACTCCGCTTCACATGTAGATCCCGCCACGATGCTCTGCTTGCAGCTGCACCGGCTTACTGCTCCACCATTCAACATATACACGTATCTGGTTTGTGACTTAGAGTCATCCAGATCTGTGTCGAAGCTAGCGTCAACGTAACCCTTTACGACGAGCTCTTCGTCACCTCCATAAATGAGAAACATGTCCTTTGTCCTTTTCATGTACTTCAGGATATTCTTGACCACTGTCCAGTGTTCCTTGCCGGGATTACTTTGGTACCTTCCCAACAAACTTACGGCAAGGTTTACATCAGGTCTGGTACACAGCATGGCATACATAATAGATCCTATGGCTGAGGCGTAGGGGATGACGCTCATCTCTTCTTTATCTTTTGCCGTGGTCGGGCATTGAGCCGAGCTCAATCTCGCACCCTACAATACAGGCAAGAACCCCTTCTTGGACTGATCCATTTTGAACTTCTTCAAAATTTTATCAAGGTATGTGCTTTGTGAAAGACCTATGAGGCGTCTTGATCTATCCCTATAGATCTTGATGCCTAATATGTAAGCAGCTTCTCCAAGACCCTTCATTGAAAAACACTTATTCAAGTAGGCCTTAGTGCTGTCCAAGAATTCTATATCATTTCCCATCAAAAGTATGTCATCTACATATAATATGAGAAATGCTACAGAGCTCCCACTCACTTTCTTGTAAACGCAGGCTTCTCCATAAGTCTGCATAAACCCAAACGCTTTGATCATCTCATCAAAGCGAATGTTCTAACTCCGAGATGCTTGCACCAGCCCATAAATGGATCGCTGGAGATTGCATACTTTGTTAGCGTTCTTAGGATCGACAAAACCTTCCGGCTGCATCATATACAGCTCTTCCTTAAGATAACCATTAAGGAATGCTGTTTTGACGTCCATCTGCCATATCTCATAATCATAGTATGCGGCAATTGCTAACATGATTCGGAAGGACTTAAGCTTCGCTACGGGAGAGAAAGTCTCATCGTAGTCAATCCCTTGAACTTGCCGATAACCCTTAGCGACAAGTCGAGCTTTATAGATGGTAATATTACCATCCGCGTCCGTCTTCTTCTTAAAGATCCATTTGTTTTCAATCGCTCGCCGATCATCGGGCAAGTCAGTCAAAGTCCATACTTTGTTCTCATACATGGATTCTATCTCGGATTTCATGGCTTCTAGCCATTTGTTGGAATCTGGGCCCGCCATCGCTTCTTCATAGTTCGAAGGTTCACTGTTGTCTAACAACATGATTTCCAGGACAGGGTTGCCGTACCATTCTAGTGCGGAACGTGTCCTTGTGGACCTACGAAGTTCAGTAGCAACTTGATCCGAAGTACCTTGATCATCATCATTAATTTCCTCTTCAGTTGGTCTAGGCATCACAGGAACATTTTCCTGAGCTGCACTACTATCCTGTTCAAGAGGTAGTACTTCATCGAGTTCTACTTTCCTCCCACTTATTTCTTTCGAGAGAAACTCTTTTTCCAGAAAGGATCCGTTCTTGGCAACAAAGATCTTGCCCTTGGATCTTAAGTAGAAGGTATACCCAATGGTTTCCTTAGGGTATCCTATGAAGACGCATTTTTCCGACTTGGGTTCGAGCTTTTCAGGTTGAAGTTTCTTGACATAAGCATCGCATCCCCAAACTTTTAGAAACGACAGCTTAGGTTTCTTCCCAAACCATAATTCATACGATGTCGTCTCAACGGATTTAGACGGTGCCCTATTTAAAGTGAATGTAGCTGTCTCTAGAGCGTATCCCCAAAATGATAGCGGTAAATCGGTAAGAGACATCATAGACCGCACCATATCCAATAGAGTGCGATTACGATGTTCGGACACACCATTTCGCTGAGGTGTTCCAGGCGGCGTGAGTTGTGAAACGATTCCATATTTTCTTAAGTGTGTACCAAATTCGTGACTTAAATATTCTCCTCTACGATCCGATCGTAAGAATTTTATCTTTCGGTCACGTTGATTCTCTACTTCATTCTAAAATTCCTTGAACTTTTCAAAGGTCTCAGACTTGTGTTTCATCAAGTAGACATACCCATATCTACTCAAGTCATCAGTGAGAGTGAGAACATAACGATATCCTCCGCGAGCCTCAACACTCATTGGACCGCACACATCGGTGTATACGATTTCCAACAAGTTGGTTGCTCGCTCCATTGTTCCGGAGAACGGAGTCTTGGTCATCTTTCCCATGAGGCATGGTTCACATGTGTCAAATGATTCATAATCGAGAGACTCCAAAAGTCCATCAGCATGGAGCTTCTTCATGCGCTTGACACCAATGTGACCAAGGAGGCAGTGCCACAAGTATGTGGGACTATCGTTATCAACTTTACATCTTTTGGTATTCACGCTATGAATATGTGTAACATTACGCTCGAGATTCATTAAGAATAAACCATTGACCATAGGGGCATGACCATAAAACATATCTCTCATATAAATAGAACAACCATTATTCTCGGATTTAAATGAGTAGCCATCTCGTATCAAACGAGATCCAGATACAATGTTCATGCTCAAACTTGGCACCAAATAACAATTATTAAGGTTTATAACTAATCCCGTAGGTAAATGTAGAGGTAGCATGCCGACGGTGATCACATCGACCTTGGAACCATTCCCGACGCGCATCGTCACCTCGTCCTTCGCCAGTCTCCGCTTATTCCGTAGCTCCTGCTGTGAGTTACAAATATGAGCAACGGCACCGGTATCAAATACCCAGGAGTTACTACGAGTACTGGTAAGGTACACATCAATTACATGTATATCAAATATACCTTTAGTGTTGCCGGCCTTCTTGTCCGCTAAGTATTTGGGGTAGTTCCGCTTCCAGTGACCCTTCCCCTTGCAATAAAAGCACTCAGTCTCAGGCTTGGGTCCATTCTTTGACTTCTTCCCGGCAACTGGCTTACCGGGCGCGGCAACATCTTTGCCGTCCTTCTTGAAGTTCTTCTTACCCTTGCCCTTCTTGAACTTAGTGGTCTTATTGACCATCAACACTTGATGCTCTTTCTTGATTTCAACCTCTGCTGACTTCAACATTGAAAATACTTCAGGAATGGTCTTCACCATCCCCTGCATATTGTAGTTCATCACAAAGCTCTTGTAGCTTGGTGGGAGCGACTGAAGGATTCTGTCAATGACCGCCTCATCTGGGAGGTTAATGTCCAGCTGGGACAGGCGGCTGTGCAACCCAGACATTTTGAGTATATGCTCACTGACAGAACTGTTTTCCTCCATCTTACAACTATAGAACTTGTCGGAGACTTCATATCTCTCGACCCGGGCATGAGCTTGGAAAACTAGTTTCAGTTCCTCGGACATCTCATATGCTCCGTGTTGCTCAAAACGCTTTTGGAGCCCCGGTTCTAAGCTGTAAAGCATGCCGCACTGAACGAGGGAGTAATCATCAGCACGTGTCTGCCAAACGTTCAAATCGTCTTGCAGTGCTGGGAGAGCAGGTGGGTCACCTAACGGTGCTTCTAGGACATATTGTTTCTTGGCAGCTATGAGGATGATCCTAAGGTTCCGGACCCAGTCCGTATAGTTGCTGCCATCATCTTTCAGCTTGGTTTTCTCTAGGAACGCGTTGAAGTTCATGTTGACATGAGAGTTGGCCATTTGATCTACAAGACATATTTTGCAAAGATTTTAGACTAAGTTCATGATAATTAAGTTCATCCAATCAAATTATTTAATGAACTCCCACTCAGATTTGACATCCCCTTGGTCATCTAAGTGTTACACGATCCGAGTCGACTAGGCCATGTCCGATCATCACGTGAGACGGACTAGTCATCGTCGGTGAACATTCTCATGTTGATCGTATCTTCCATACGACTCGTGTTCGACCTTTCGGTCTCCGTGTTCCGAGGCCATGTCTGTACATGCTAGGCTCGTCAAGTTAACCCTAAGTGTTTTGCATGTGTAAAACTGTCTTACACCCGTTATATGTGAACGTAAGGATCTATCACACCCGATCATCACGTGGTGCTTCGAAACGACGAATTTTAGCAACGGTGCACAGTTAGGGGGGAACACTTCTTGAAATTGTTGTAAGGGATCATCTTATTTACTACCGTCGTTCTAAGTAAACAAGATGTATAAAACATAATAAACATCACATGCAATTATATAAAGTAGTGAAATGATATGGCCAATATCATATAGCTCCTTTGATCTTCATCTTCGGGGCTCCATGATCATCTTGTCACCGGCATGACACCATGATCTCCATCATCATGATCTCCATCATCGTGTCTTCATGAAGTTGTCACGCCAACGACTACTTCTACTTCTATGGCTAACGCGTTTAGCAACAAATTAAAGTAATTTACATGGCGTTCTTCAATGACACGCAGGTCATACAAAAATAAAGACAACTCCTATGGCTCCTGCCGGTTGTCATACTCATCGACATGCAAGTCGTGATTCCTATTACAAGAACATGATCTCATACATCACAATATATCATTCATCATTCATCACAACTTCTGGCCATATCACATCACATGACAATTGCTGCAAAAACAAGTTAGACGTCCTCTAATTGTTGTTGCATCTTTTACGTGGCTGCAATTGGGTTCTAGCAAGAACGTTTTCTTACCTACGAATAACCACAACGTGATTTTTTGTCAACTTCTATTTACCCTTCATAAGGACCCTTTTCATCGAATCTGCTTCAACTAAAGTGGGAGAGACAGACACCCGCCAGCCACCTTATGCAACTAGTGCATGTTAGTCGGTGGAACCGGTCTCACGTAAGCGTACGTGTAAGGTTGGTCTGGGCCGCTTCATCCCACAATACCGCTGAAGCAAGATAAGACTAGTAGCGGCAAGCAAGTTGACAAGATCTACGCCCACAACAAAATTGTGTTCTACTCGTGCAATAGAGAACTACGCATAGACCTAGCTCATCATGCCACTGTTGGGGAACGTTGCAAAAAATTAAAATTTTTTCCTACGGTTTCACCAAGATCCATCTATGAGTTCATCTAAGCAACGAGTCAAGGGAGTGAGTTTGCATCTACATACCACTTGTAGATCGCGTGCGGAAGCGTTAGATGGAGCGGTGATGATGGAGTCGTACTCGCCGTGATTCAGATCACCGGAGATCCTAGCGCCGAATGGACGGCACCTCCGCGTTCAACACACGTACGGAGCGTGTGACGTCTCCTCCTTCTTGATCCAGCAAGGGGGAAGGAGAGGTTGATGATGATGGCTCCAGCAGCAGCACAACGGCGTGGTGGTGGTGGAACAGCAGCACTCCGGCAGGGCTTCGCCAAGCACGTGACGGAGGAGGAAGAGGTGTAGCAGGGGGAGGGGGCGCCAGGACTTCAGGGTGCGGCTGCCCCTCTCCCCCCTCCCTTTATATAGGCCCCCAGGGGGGGCGCCGGCCCTGGGAGATTCAATCTCCCAAGGAGGCGGTGGCCAAGGGGGGAGGAGTGCCCCCCAAGGCATGTGGTGCGCCCCCCCACCCTAGGGTTTCAACCCTAGGCGCAGGGGGTGGGCCTAGGGGGGCGCACCAGCCCACTATGGGCTGGATCCCCTCCCACTTCAGCCCATGGGGACCTCCGGGATGGGTGGCCCCACCCGGTGGACCCCCGGGACCCTTCCGGTGGTCCCGGTACAATACCGGGTGACCCCGAAACTTTCCCGATGGCCGAAATACCACTTCCTATATATAATTCTTTACCTCCGGACCATTCCAAAACTCCTCGTGACGTCCGGGATCTCATCCGGGACTCCGAACAACATTCGGTATACTGCATACTCATATTCATACAACCCTAGCATCACCGAACCTTAAGTGTGTAGACCCTACGGGTTCGGGAGACACGTAGACATGACCGAGACGGCTCTCGGGCAATAACCAACAGCGGGATCTGGATACCCATGTTGGCTCCCACATGCTCCTCGATGATCTCATCGGATGAACCACGATGTCGAGGATTCGAACAACCCCGTATACAATTCCCTTTGTCAGACGGTACGTTACATGCCCGAGAATCGATCGTCGGTATCCCAATACCTCGTTCAGTCTCGTTATCGGCAAGTCACTTACTCGTACCGTAATGCATGATCCCGTGACCAAACACTTGGTCACTTTGAGCTCATTGTGATGATGCATTACCGAGTGGGCCCAGAGATACCTCTCCGTCATACGGAGTGACAAATCCCAGTCTCGATCCGTGTCAACCCAACAGACACTTTCGGAGATACCTGTAGTGCACCTTTATAGTCACCCAGTTACGTTGTGACGTTTGGTACACCCAAAGCACTCTTACGGTATCCGGGAGTTACACGATCTCATGGTCTAAGGAAGAGATACTTGACATTGGAAAAGCTCTAGCAAAACGAACTACACGATCTTATGCTATGCTTAGGATTGGGTCTTGTCCATCACATCATTCTCCTAATGATGTGATCCCGTTGTCAATGACATCTAATGTCCATAGTCAGGAAACCATGACTATCTGTCGACCAACGAGCTAGTCAACTAGAGGCTCACTAGGGACGTGTTATGGTCTATGTATTCATACGTGTATTACGATTTCCGGATAATACAGTTATAGCATGAATAAAAGACAATTATCATGAACAAGGAAATATAATAATAATCCTTTTATTATTGCCTCTAGGGCATATTTCCAACAGAAGCCGCCTATTGCGCCGCACACAATAAGCTATTGCTAGAGAGGGCTATCGACCCAATAACGGTGACAATGAGTTCACGTGTAAAAGGTAGGAGACAAATGATACAACCCCGCGCCATGGTCGAAGAAGTTTCACACCAAGATCAAAGCATACTTGAAGAAGCTTACACGCTGCGACCAATAAGTACCTAAGATCCGTGACAATACCCCAAGAGGATGACAAAGAAATCACCCACCACCATCGAGGGTTGTCGCTTCCCTCGTGGGGGCGTCGTTGTGGGTCCCCTCCCTGTGCCAAGGCTCCAGGTGTAAATCCATCTCTGTATTTTTTAGTCTCGGTGGTGACAGTGCCTTGCGTTGTCACCCTCTTGGGGGCGTCGTTGTGGGGCCTAGGTACTTTCCAGTTGCATCTAGTCGGTGGCTTCAGGCATGCTACAATCCTAGCGTGTAGCTTCTTCGGCTCTGGCGTGGGGTGGTCTCGATAGTCTTCTATCTTTTACATGTGTCCTTGTCGCCACCATTCTCCGCCCTCGGTATCTCCTAGCAGGATCCGCGCTCCACGACCCAGAACGTGAGGGTAGGAGGCCCTCTCTAGCGATGACCCGATTTGTTCGGTGCAATGGTGTTTGATTGTTTCCAAAGGTGGCATGGTTCATTTTCTGTTTGATAGTCTTGGTCGCTTCATATTAGGTGTGGCGACTCCTATTATCTTGCTTGACTTTGAGTTGGTGTCATTTTAGCTACTCTCTCGAATGTCTTTTGATTTGGCACGCTCTTATGAGGATTTCCTCACCACTTTGTATTGGTTCGGCAGTTTGTGCTTTATTTATAAAGCAGGGCGAAAGCCTGTTTTGAGAGTTGCCACCTGTACACATTCATGAACATATGTCCAGGCCTTCTTGTTTATGTTGCAATTTTGCAAGAACTTTGTAGTTTAGTTTATACATCGTGTAAGAAAAATCCACATTGTCATAGCAGTCTATGGATGTTGAATGGCTTACAAAATTCGACATGGAGATTGCAATTTTTCATTTTGTATATTGTTGTCATGAGAAGAACTTCCTTGGATGTGTCGATCTTACAGCTGATATTCCTCAATCCCTACATGCGTGCGTGCATCTTTTTGGCCCACACGTTCACCCACCCATTCATCCATGCTACATCTGAACTTTTTCAGACATAATTGCTTAGCTAACCCCACTCACTTATAAAGTATCACTTAGTTTGAAGCCCTGTCAAATAGATTAGACAGTGCCTGGACAAGACACATTTTACAATGGTCAAGTGCATGCGCTGAATTATCTAATCCATACGTGCATGCCCCGTGGTATCAGTTTTGCCCATGTACAGTGGGGTGACTGGGGTCCATTTACAACTTGCTGAAACTCTTAGTTAATCTCTGTGTTGACCCAAGGTGTACTACATGTGAACACTAATTAAAGCCATTTGAGGAAAGCAACGTTGGAGCTAATTGGAATTAATGATCTTGTGGTCCTAGCTAGGATTGCAGAAAAGGGATACCTATGTAGTTCAGTTGTGGGCACTGGCAAAAATACACAAGCAGAAAAGGAGTCTGTGTTGACATGCACTAGTTCATGTAGACATCACAACACTGTAAACCACTGTGTAATGCAAGACACCCCTATGTGCAAGCAATGAAGAGAGTATGAAGGGCAGGGCATTGATTGCATGAAAGTGTGGTTCCTGCAATCCAGTGGCCCCCCACTTGACAGGTATATATGCTTCATTATCTGGGTCAATTCATGGTTAATTAATTAATTAACCATTTTCGCAAAAAATACTAATTAATTAACCAGATGTATCTCAATGGTCTACAAGATAATTACATTAGTTGTACACACTGGTTTTTTAGTTGGCTCAATGGTATTTTTACATGAGCTCATCAATGGTTTATTTCGTGTACAAGAGAATTACATTAGTTGTACGCACTGCTGGTTTAGTTGCAGTGCATGCATGAAGGCTACTGAATTATCTGAGTCATGTACTGATGGAATTAACAGAAATTATATAATAATGGGGGTGCCACGCAATTCAAACAGTTGGTTAAACTTTTACCAAACATGCAACCACCTTGATCTCTCACATGTCACATCACACGGAGCAGGGACGTCCCGTGAAATAGGCACTTTGATGTTTGAATTGTGCATATAATAGCTATCGCACCTTGCTTATTGGATGCTTCTTGTCAACCCTTGGTCGCTACTGTCATCACTTACAAATTAATGCAGGCAGCCTGGCCACAAGACCAATATGTATATGTGTCTCCCCAAAAAAGATGGGTAGTTAGTTGCATGGATTGTCCATTCAGACATATAGTTGAACACTCTTGTCGGTTCTGTCAAGTCATTTTTTCTCTTTTATTTTTTAGGAAAAACTTCCGATCTATTCATTAAACAACATGGCAGTACAAAAGAACAAGAAAAGTACATACATGTCCGTACACCACCTAACGAAGACTACAGCCACTGAGGCAAGCCGAACCCGCGCCACCGTCATCGCCCCTCCCTCATCACCGGAGCCTGGCAAACCTTGTCGTAGTATATGGTCGGGAAATCGTCTTTCTAAGGCTCCAAAAGATTAGCTCGCCGAACCAGCAACCGCCGCCGATGGAGAGAAGCGTAGATTGGAAGGATCCAACCTGTAGACAATGAACACAGATGAACGAGGACATGGTCCACGTAGATCCAATGAAAAAAAACATCGACCAAATCTCGTGAGATCCGCCTTTAGACACACCTTTAGGCGCCTTCCGACGACGCGACACGCATTGCCAATACGGGGGCTAGGTGGCAAGGACCTTATTCTATCTTCAGGGAGCCATCTCGCCTTTCTGAGAAGGCCACAAACCCTAAACAAACTAAAAAAACACCCTAAAACAAAGGATGAGCCCTCCTGCCAGCAAGGGTCGGAATTCGCCGCGCTTCAGTGGCCGTAAGGCCACAGGAGATGTGGCAGGTCGGCGGCACGACGCAGGGAAACCCTAAATGCCTTGGAGCCTTTCTTTCTTTCTGGGGAAGAAATAAACGCATAAATACAAAAAAGAAAAGATAAAAACAATCTGATAAGGAATGACGTGTTTTTAAAATTTTGAGCTGCAAGCAAGATAGGAGAGAAAATTAATAAGATAGTACATTTTTTTCATTCAGTACGTGTCTTTATTTTTCCTGAGCGCGCACCTAAATGTGCACCATTTTTTATTACAAAAAAAATGCCGAGAAGATGCAAACCACTAACTTTACATCTTAATTTCACTTCTACCAATTAGCAGCATGCTTAGAGTCCAATTAACACTAATACTGACATCGATTGATTCTGTGACTTCACCATCATCAGCCACCCAATTATGGTTAACCAAATCGGTTATGGTGGGTGGATCAACAGCCGCACTCACGCTCTTATGTATAAGCTTCAGGTTGGTCTTATTGCAGCCAGCAGGTTTCAGTCAGTATATAAGCTTCAGGTTGGTCTTATAAGCATCAGGTTCATCTCATTGCATCCTCCAGGCTTCAGTCGGTATGAACTATGAACCAGCCATGTAATACTAAAATCACAATGTGCCCCAAATTGGATATGCATGTTCCAATTGTCTTGTCTGGTCTCTTTGACTTCCTCACGACACAACCACTATTAGCAGGCTTATTAAACCAATTTCCATTAGCATTGCTGCATGGAGAAGACTAGGTTAGTGGTCAATTAATTTGACTTTCACTTCAGCAAACAAATAAGATCCGGTCTGTTCTCGGGGAAAAAAAAGATCTGGTTAGATGCAATCACGGAACTGAACTTTGTGAAATTTGTGAGAACTCCGGGCTCTGGTTTTGATTTTCTCGAACAGACCTGAGTGCACTGGAAGCAACAATGTTCCAAATGTGACGGAATTTCTTCCAATTATGGATGTCATACACCGAGTTAATTAACAATTTTTACCACTTGTGAAGAAAGTAGTTCCTATCTTTTGTCTGTTCTGTGATTGAGAAGTTGTTCCAAGTCGTAATGACAATCTACATATGCATAATATGGAAAGATACGTTTTTGCTGAATTTTAGTATCATCCTGAGGAAAATATACAAGATACTACTTCCCCAGTCCCGAATTACTTGTTGCATGGATATAAATGGATGTATCTAGAACTAAAATATATCGACATACACCCATTTATGCGACAAGTAATTCCAGACGGAGGGAGTACTAACCAAGGAGTACTGGAGCTTTAATATGGCAGAGAAAGGAAGTTTGTTGTCACCTTTAATATATTTTCTTCGGTAATATAACCATTCAAACATCACATGATGTTCAGTTGACAAATAAAACAATTATCCAAATGATTAAGTAAAGTTTAAATGTTTACAGAGCCAGACAGCCTTGTGGGGTCTTTCGGTTAATTAGGGTCTTAACTTAGTCCAATGCAACCTTAAAATGTGTGAAAAGACTTGTTCTCGTGTCGTTCATGTTATAGTGCATTGCTTAAAAATCGTCCGAATCAATAAGAATTAACAACATGATCTGCCGCGACATGCCCCAGGCTGCATCTGTTGATTATAATAATATATTATAGTATAGTTAGTAAACCGAATCTGGTTAAGAAATGGGACCAAATCTTTTCCTGGTCCAATTGCTGCTCGGATGTCACTGTTAGGCTTGTAGTTGTTACAGTTTGGTGAGGATTGTGTCCAAATTTGTACTACTTCAGTTGTGTTTCCGCGCTTATTCTAGACGCTCTATTTACAACCTAGACCTCGATTGATCATAATTTGGGCATCAATCTATCTAAACAATAGTTAAACTTGGCAGTTACTTGCAAGATGGGGTTGCATTACCAATGCTAAGCTAGACCTATTGGCCTAGGCATTCTCATGTCAATAGGTTCAATGTCCTAATAGCATACGTGTAGAAAGGCTCCATTAGTATTATATGGTGATAATTTGAGTGAGTTGACAAAGACTATATGAAGATTTACTTTGATGCTCTGGCCCTCGACCGATTTGCTCTCCTCGTTAACGTCATCAGTTACATAAACATAAAATTTTGGAACTCGGGTGTGAAGGCATCATATACCAGTAATAATCATATTTGTAACTATATTTGCTCAAAAATGTATATCTGCAATTACCTTGGGTTTCAGGTAAGATGTCAGATAAATAAAATAAAATAAAAATTCATCCGTTTATGTAAATAAGGACATATTTCAATGCATATGGTGCCCGCAGTGTCATGCCATAGCAATAAACCCGACAAGAGCCGCGACACGAAAACTTGGGCAATCTATCTTACTTTGTTGCATTAATCTAATCCAGTTAGTTAGGAGAATGCGGACCATGTTGCATTTTATCAGTTTGACTTTGCTGCTGAGACTGATCCCTTTTTATTAACCAGTTTCTTTAAGAGCATGTCTGTGCTATTAGCAGCAGAAGTTGTTTACAAAATACTGTAGCACGGAAGGAATTCAACCCTGAACCTGTGTGTCTGTGTCTGCACCTGAAAAACAGGCACAAGCTATCACCTGCTGTCCAAAGATAGCCAACATGCAACAGTATATGAAACTGAATCTGGTCTTAGATCTTCAGTTATTTCATCTGTCTGGTACTCACCGACCATTACCGGATACTATTCACTAACTTTCTTAATCTTGAGCTCAGTGGATTAAGGTGTTGAAACTTAAACCACCATTAATTTACGCACTGTTAATTGTTTGCTAGGCTCAGATCACTGGAATCTACTGTAGTGCTTCTACTAGTGACAGAGTTTGATCGACTGAATCTGCTACACAGCTCAGCACTACTGGCGTGTGCGCACGGCATGGATGTGACCCGCGGGCCAAAAAATGTGGATTCTGTGAGAAATGTGGCCTCAGAATCTGGTTAATCCATCAAGCTGCACGTAGCCAATGAGAAATGTGGCTTCAGAATCTGGTCCTATACAGACCAAATCCTGTTCTTTGCCCTGATTTATATACAAAGAGAGTAGGCATGTAGCCGGCTTAGCACAAAGACAGTAGGCATATGTGGCCAATTTAGCAAGCAGCAACTTGGCACAATTGTTTGTGGATTGGGAGGTCAAAGGCATAGTTGAGAAGCACGGGAAAGCATCACAACAGTGAACAGTGGCATGACAGTGATGCTTATCCATGGCTGACTAGCAACAGTAGTGCCTGCAGGTTCCCTTCTGAACCTCTGAAGAAAAAAAGGAAGGTTCTTGTCTGAAAAAAATGTCAGTCCTCAGCTTGAGTGGTAAGCTGGTTTTAAGGGGGAGTCGATGACGCACCCCTGATTATTTTCCTCTCTATCCCTCTAGTTCGTGTTGTCACTTTGGCCAGTCACAAGCAGAACACAGAGACAGAGAGAAAATGAGAGAGGCTTGTGCTCTGATCCAATCCAACACATGGACGATATTGATTGGATTATTTAAGGGCTAGCTATGTAGCCAAGGCGGTGGCTTGCACGATGGTTAAGTTAGGTTAGGTGGTGATGTCATTTGTGCAGGCTCGCAAGCGAAGCTCAGTTGTGCATGTAGGTTGAAGGGTAGTACTGCTGCTGGGGAAAGTGGCGACTGGAGTGACAAATTACTTTTGTTTCACTGACTCTAGGGATTGTGATGATTGTTAAATAATAAGGCCAATGATTAGTTTGTTCTTTCTGCAGGAATCTGCAAAAATGACCGAAGAAAACAGAAAGGGAGAGGAGATTTACTTAGCTGAGGACGAATCCACATATGCTAAAATGCATAGACTTTTGCAAGAAAAGAGAGTTCAATTTAATGCAAAAAGTAGAAAAATACCCGCGTGACAGGCGGGAATACTTACCATTATACTACAACAAATCTTTTTTCTTTGTTAAATACAATTAATTATAGTGTTAACTAAGAACTCTCTAAGTGAAGGGATGGACCCCTTTCTTTTTGGCCCTAGAAAATAAATAAATTAGATGCCAAAGTCCCAATCCAAGGTTCGTTTACTAAGATCTCTCAAGGAAATTCTGGACTGATCTCACTTTAAATAATGATTGTAACCTCCAAAAAAAGTTTACCTTCTTTTCTAGCGTTTTGTGTTATCAACAAGGTCGTTTTTTATTGAGTACATGTGGCAGGAGTCTTTTGAACTTTATACTTGAGCTCACTTTAGTCCATAGAAACTCTCCTATGGTTAAGTTCATGTTGGCAGTCTAGCTCACTGTCATCCAAATCTAATACATACCGCAAACTTCAGACCATGGTGCATGGTATGCTGGTCAGGATCGAGCGCATGCGCAGAACACATACAAGTTTCCCGGTTCCATGACGGTACCCCCAAGAAAACTCCTTCCCAAACTGACAATTGGGATTATTGCGACTTCGCAGAAGTTATGGTGCAGTCAGAGATCCTGATGCTTCCTAGTCCTATGATGTCTTTAGGTTCTGGCTAGATTACAAAAGCAGTTCCAACAACTATGTTCAAAACTTGTGTCCATCACGTACACATGTAGTCTATGTTGGTATAAACCTAGCATATCAAAAGCTATTCCAACTAAGTTGAAAAACTTGTGTACATTGCACATGTGGTATATGCTACTAAGCTTTACACCTTGCTCTGCCTCGTGTGTGCTGCAGGACGGTATTGTTGCGAGTGATATCGTGTTCCACATCTCTTATCATGATTAAGTAGGAACATTAGCGCACACATTACAGTATCACTTGATACCAGATGGTGCAACAACCATGCGATAAATTCTTTCACGCATGCATTTCAATACCACGATAAAAGGAGCACATTGGCATATGTCCGAACTATTAAGATTATCACCTCCCTGAGAACATTGGCTCGCTAATATATGTTTTGTTCATATCAGTTCGATCTCAAAGGGTAGCAGATGACCACAACTTGATAATGCCCTTGCATTCACCGTCTCAAGTAGCACGCATCATCACTATGAACGCGGTAAAGATAATAAATCATCACTATGAGAGCAAAACAAACCTAATCAATCATAGTGTCAGAGCTAAATCCGGCAGATCTCTCGGTACGGTATCCTAGCAAGGCGACTTGGTATGATTGTAACAGGGGGCAAGGTTTTACCCAGGCTCGGGCTCTTCGGAGATAATACCCTACTTCCTGCTTGTGTATATTGCTTGGAGTGTGTACATAGTATAGGTAGAGGATACAGACATTGTATGATCACTACGATGAGCCCGGCCCCCAACTATATAATAAATCGGAGTGTGTACAAAATGCAGGCTATGTCGGTGGAGGTAGAGTCGTCCACTGACACGATATCTTCAGATTGTACTCCAAGTCTTCCAGAATCTTCGTGTTTTTCATCATGGGCCACCCAAAGTGGCCTGGGACGACCTAGGGGCCTAAGTCGGCCCATCAGGTCGAAAACCAACGTTGTGCGAGGGCCCTTGGCTGAGGAGGTTATCTCCCACTGTGTAGGCCCATGGTGACCTAAAACCCAATGGAAGCATATGGAGTCCCAAGCCCACATTCTTCAAGAATCGAAGTACCATCCTACATGATTGGGATTTGTCACTTGGGAAAAGCTAGCAGAATGTAGAAGGGGTATCATCACTTGGGCGTACTTTGCTCGGATAGAAGCAGCCTAATGGCCAGAAGCATTAATAACAATGCAGGTTGAAGTGGCTCATATGGTAGTACTGCTGCCAGGAAAGTGGCAACTAAGGTTTGAGGGGATAGAGACAGGAGTGATGGTCACTAACTAATAAAGTTTTTGCTTATTTTTTTATAATAATGCCAATGATTTGGTTGTTCTTTGTCCATGAATCTGCAAAAGGGACATGAAAAATGTTGGAGGAAATGGAAAGAGCGGACTTACTTGCTAAAATGCAGAAAATTGTTGTGAAAATAAATACTAGATTTCATGTATGTTAAAAAAAACTCATTGTCCCTGGTGCTCAAATCCGGGTCACCCGCATGACAGATAGGAATACTTACTATACTACAACAACCTGGTGATTATTATCATGTCAACTAGTAACTTTGTTTTGGTCCCTACATGAAGAGATAAATTGCCTCACCCGAAAATTGTGCAGGCTTAGAGGTCGAAGTATCTAATCAATGGTTTCTTTACTAAGATCTCTCAAACAAATTTCACAAAGTTTCTTTGTAGCTCAGGCTACATGGAACCTCTTATCCTCAACCCTCCAGCCTTGCTTTGAGATCCGTACTCTCCAACTAACTTACGACAAGCAGATTTCTCTTTTTTGTTTCTCTAAAATGAAACAATATATGAACTTCAAACTTTGCAGATCGAACAAACATTAGATCATCAATGTGTGAAAAAACTTTCAGATTTTCTGGTCTGATATAAATATAGAAAATGAGATTTTGTTTGACTAAAAATATTATTTTAAGCATTTAAAATGGATGAAAAAATCTGAAAGTTTTTTTCCCAGATTGTAGTTAGAATGTATTGTTGTTCTGCAAAATTTGAAGTTTATATGTTGTGTCGTTTGAGAGAAACAAAAATGACAAATGCGTCTGCATGGACCGCGATGCAGAAATGGATGGCAAAGATAAGGGGTACCGTGTAGCCTGAGCTACAGAAAACCACACTCCAACAAATTTTGGATGAACTTCACTTTAAGTAACAGTTGTAGCCTCCAACTCCAAGAAATTGACCTTTTTTCCTAGACTTGTGTGCTATCAACAAGGTCATTTTTCATTGAGTAAATGTCACTGGGGTATTTTCATCTTCATACTTGAGCTCACTTCAGTCGATAAACACTCATATGTTAAGCAAGTATCTCCAGATTAGCTCACTTTCATCCAAATAAAATACAATGAGCAGCGCTACCACCATGGACCGTGGTGTGCAGCGTGTGCTGATAACGACTGAGCACATTTGCAGAACACACATGGTGATACTAGCGCAGTCCAGTTTCCTGGTTCAACAACCATAGCTTGATGATGAGTCATACTCAAGCTAATGAACATGCCAATTATGCATTCCTGCACATGTCCTGGGAGTGCACACAAAAATTCCGATGCTTCCAAATCCAAGGATGACTTCAGCTTTCGGCTACATTGCAAAAGCAATTTCCATCTAAGTGCAACACTTTTGTCCATTGCATACACATATGATGTATGTTGGTATAAACCTATCATATCAAAGGTTGTTCTAACTAAGTACAAAACTTGTGTGCATTGCATATGTGTGCATGCAAGTATGAACCTACCAATGACTAGCTTTACGCCTTGCTTGGTCTCAGGTATGCAGGATGGCCTTCTTGTGGCTAAATAGGAATGCTATCACGTACATTGCCGTACCATTTGATACAATATGATGCAACAACCATGTGATGAATGCTTTCATGCATGCATTTCAATACTGTCATAAAAGAAGCATATGGGCATTTGTGAACTACTAAGATTATCCCCTCCCTCAATACATTAGCTCACGATAAATGTTCTAGTCAGATCAGTTCAAGCCCAAAATGTAGTAGATGACCATAACTTGACATTTCCTTTGTATTTGTTGTCTCAGGTCGCATGCATCGTCAGAACTAACATGGTAAAGAAAATAAATCGTCACTATGAGAGCAGAAACATACCTAAGCAATCATTATATCCACAATATACAACCATCCAAACATAATATCCGCAATATATAACCATTCAGATAATTAGTATAGTTATCCATTTAGACATATAGTTAAACACCCTTGTAATTTATGTGATCCTGTATCATATTCAACTTCGAAACTGCAATTTGAGAAGTGTCGATCTCTGAGTTGATATGCCTAGATACCACCATGCGTGCATGCATCTTTTGGTCCCACACGTTCACCTGCCAATGCATGCATGAACATGTGAACTTTTCAAACATAATTGCTAAGCTAACCCTACTCATGTTTAAAATCACTTAATTGGAAGCCCTGTCAAAAGTTGATTAGAAAGTGGTTGGACACAACACATTTTACAATGGTCAAGTGCATGTCGTTGAATTATCTATAAACCATACGTGCATGCCTCGTGGTCTCAGTTTGGACCATGTACAGTGGGGTCCAATTGTAACCCTCTGCAGCTCCTAATCAATCGCCTGTGTTGAGCCAAGAAGTACTATTTGTGTACACAAACTAAAGCCATTTGACGAAAGCAATTGTACATATAATTGGAATTATTCATCTTGAGGTCCTAGGATTTGCAGAAAAGGATTATCTATGTTGTGACCAGTTTAATTGTGGGCACAGAAGCAAAAAAGGAATCTATGCTGACAACATGACATGTAGGTGTTGGGGAACGTAGTAATTTCGAAAAAAATTCTACGCACACGCAAGATCATGGTGATGCATAGCAACGAGAGGGGAGAGTGTGTCCACGTACCCTCATAGACCGAAAGCGGAAGCGTTAGAACAACGCGGTTGATGTAGTCGTACGTCTTCACGGCCCGACCGACCAAGCACCGAAACTACGGCACCTCCGAGTTCTAGCACACGTCCAGCTCGATGACGTCCCTCGAACTCCGATCCAGCTGAGTGTCGAGGGAGAGTTCCGTCAGCACGACGGCGTGGTGACGATCTTGATGTACTACCGACGCAGGGCTTCGTCTAAGCACCGCTACGATATTATCGAGGTGGATTATGGTGGAGGCGGGCACCGCACACGGCTAAGAGATCCAAGTGATCAATTGTTGTTGTGTCTAGAGGTGCCCCTCTGCCCCCGTATATAAAGGAGCAAGGGGGGAGGGGGCGGCCGGCCTAGTAGGGGTGCGCCAAGGGGAGTCCTACTCCCACCGGGAGTAGGACTCCTTCCTTCCTTGTTGGAGTAGGAGAAGGGGGAAAAAGGGGGAGAGGAGGAAGGAAAAAGGGGCCGCACGCCGTCCTTTCGGCCTCTCTCCTCTATTCCTGTATGGCCCAATAAGGCCCATATACTCCCCGGCGAATTCCCGTAACTCTCCGGTACTCCGAAAAATACCCGAATCACTCGGAACCTTTCCGAACTCCGAATATAGTCGTCCAATATATCGATCTTTACGTCTCGACCATTTCGAGACTCCTCGTCATGTCCCCGATCTCATCCGGGACTCCGAACTCCTTCGGTACATCAAAACTCATAAACTCATAATATAACTATCATCGAAACATTAACCGTGCGGACCCTACGGGTTCGAGAACAATGTAGACATGACCTAGAACTATTCTCGGTCAATAACCAATAGCGGAACTTGGATGCTCATATTGGCTCCCACATATTCTACGAAGATCTTTATCGGTCAAACCGCATAACAACATACGTTGTTCCCTTTGTCATCGGTATGTTACTTGCCCGAGATTCGATCGTCGGTATCCAATACCTAGTTCAATCTCGTTACCGGCAAGTCTCTTTACTCGTTACGTAATGCATCATCCCGCAACTAACTCATTAGTCACATTGCTTGCAAGGCTTATAGTGATGTGCATTACCGAGAGGGCCCAGAGATACCTCTCCGACAATCGGAGTGACAAAACCTAATCTCGAAATACGCCAACCCAACATGTACCTTTGGAGACACCTGTAGTACTCCTTTATAATCACCCAGTTACATTATGACGTTTGGTAGCACCCAAAGTGTTCCTCCGGTAAATGGGAGTTGCATAATCTCATAGTTACAGGAACATGTATAAGTCATGAAGAAAGCAATAGCAACATACTAAACGATCAAGTGCTATGCTAACGGAATGGGTCATGTCAATCACATCATTCTCCTAATGATGTGATCCCATTAATCAAATGACAACACATGTCTATGGTTAGGAAACATAACCATCTTTGATTAATGAGCTAGTCAAGTAGAGGCATACTAGTGACTATATGTTTGTCTATGTATTCACACATGTATCATGTTTCCGGTTAATACAATTCTAGCATGAATAATAAACATTTATCATGAAATAAGGAAATAAATAATAACTTTATTATTGCCTCTAGGGCATATTTCCTTCAGTCTCCCACTTGCACTAGATTCAATAATCTAGTTCACATCGCCATGTGATTTAACACCAATATTCATATCTATATATGATTAACACCCATAGTTCACATCATCATGTGACCAACACCCAAAGGGTTTACTAGAGTCAATAATCTAGTTCACATCGCTTATGTGATTAACACCCAAAGAGTACTAAGGTGTGATCATGTTTTGCTCGTGAGAGAAGCTTAGTCAACGGGTCTGTCATATTCAGAGCCATATGTATTTTGCAAATATTCTATGTCTACAATGCTCTGCACGAAGCTACTCTAGCTAATTGCTCCCACTTTCAATATGTATCTAGATTGAGACTTAGAGTCATCTGGATCGGTGTAAAAGCTTGCACCAATGTAACTCTTTACGACAGGCTCTTTTATCACCTCCATAATCGAGAAATATTTCCTTAGTTCACACTAAGGATATTCTTGACCAATGTCCAGTGATCTACTCCTAGATCACTATTGTACTCCCTTGCCAACAGGGCAGAGTATACAATAGGTCTGGTCCATAGCATGGCATACTTTTATAGAACCTATGACTGATGCATAGGGAATGACTTTCATTCTCTTTCTATTTTCTGCCGTGGTCGGGTCTTGAGTCTTACTCAATTTCACACCTTTGCAACACATGCAAGAACTCTTTCTTTGACTGTTCCATTTTGAACTATTTCAAAATCTTGACAAGGTATGTACTTATTGAAAAACTTATCAAGCGTCTTGATCTATCTCAATAGATCTTGATGCTCAATATGTAAGCAGCTTCACCGAGGTCTTTCATTGAAAAACTTTTTATTCAAGTATCCTTTTATGCTATCCAAAAATTCTATATCATTTCCAATCAACAATATGTCTTGCACATATAATATCAGAAATGCTACAGAGCTCCCACTCACTTTCTTGTAAATACAGGCCTTTCCAAAAGTCTGTATAAAACCATATGCTTTGATCAACTCATCAAAGCGTATATTCCAACTCTGAGATGCTTGCACCAGTCCATTGATGGATTGCTGGAGCTTGCACACTTTGTTAGCATCTTTAGGATTGACAAAACCTTCTGGTTGCATCATATGCAACTCTTCTTTAATAAATCCATTAGGGAATGCAGTTTTGACATTCATTTGCCAGATTTTATAAAATGTGGCAATTGCTAACATGATTCGGACAGACTTAAGCATCGTTACGAGTGAGAAAATCTCATCGTATTCAACACCTTGAACTTGTCGAAAACCTTTTGAAACAAGTCGAGCTTTGTAGATAGTAACACTACTACCAGTGTCCGTCTTCCTCTTGAAGATCCATTTATTTAACATGGCTTGCTAATCATTGAGCAAGTCAATCAAAGTCCATACTTTGTTCTCATACATGGATCATATCTCAGATTTTATGGCCTCAAGCCATTTCGTGGAATCTGGACTCATCATCGCTTCCTCATAGTTCGTAGGTTCATCATGGTCTAGTAACATGACTTCCAGAACATGATTACCATACCACTCTGGTGCGGATCTTACTCTGGAAGACCTACAAGGTTTGGCAACAACTTGATCTGAAGTTTCATGATCATCATCATTAACTTCCTCACTAATTGGTGTACTAATCACTGGAACTGATTTCTGTGATGAACTACTTTCCAATAAGGGAGAAGGTACAATTATCTCATCAAGTTCTACTTTCCTCCCACTCACTTCTTTCGAGAGAAACTTCTTCTCTAGAAAGGATCCATCTTAGCAACGAATAACTTGCCTTTGGATCTGTGATGGAAGGTGTACCCAATAGTTACCTTTGGGTATTCTATGAAGACGCACTTCTCCGATTTGGGTTCGAGCTTATCAGGTTGAAAACCTTTTTCATATAAGCATCGTAACTCCAAGCTTTAAGAAACGACAGCTTAGGTTTACTGCTAAACCATAGTTCATACGGTGTCGTCTCAATGGATTTAGATGGTGCCCTATTAAACGTGAATGCAGCTGTCTCTAATGCATAACCCCAAAACGATAGTGGTAAACCGATAAGAGACATCATAGATCGCACCATATCTAGTAAAGTACGATTACGACGTTCGGACACACCATTACATTGTGGTGTTCCAGATGGCGTGAGCTATGAAACTATTCCACATTGTTTTAATTGAACACCAAACTCGTAACTCAAATATTCGTCTCCGCGATCAGATCGTAGAAATTTTATTTTCTTGTTACGATGATTTTTCCACTTCACTCTGAAATTCTTTGAACCTTTCAATTATTTCAGACTTATGTTTCATCAAGTAGATATACCCATATCTGCTCAAATCATTTTGTGAAGATCAGAAAATAACGATACTTGCCACGAGCATCAACACTCATTGGATCGCATACATCGTTATGTATTATTTCCAATAAGTCAGTAGCTTGTTCCATTGTTCCGGAGAACGGAGTTTTTAGTCATCTTGCCCAAAAGGCACGGTTCGCAACCATCAAATGATTCATAACCAAGTGATTCCGAAAATCCATCTTTATGGAGTTTCTTCATGCGCTTTATACTGATATGACCCAAACGGCAGTGCCACAAATAAGTTGCACTATCATTATCAACTTTGCATCTTTTGGCATCAATATTATGAATATGTGTATCACTACGATCGAGATCCAACAAACTATTTTCATTGGGTGTATGACCATCAAAGGTTTTATTCATTTAAACAGAACAACAATTATTCTCTGATTTTAAATGAATAACCGTGTTGCAATAAACATGATCAAATCATATTCATGCTCAACGCAAATACCAAATAACATTTATTTAGGTTCAACACTAATCTCAAAAGTATAGGGAGTGTGCGATGATGATCATATCAATCTTGGAACCACTTCCAACACACATCGTCACTTCACCCTCAACTAGTTTCTGTTTATTCTGTAACTCCTGTTTCGAGTTACTAATCTTAACAACCGAACAAGTATCAAATACTCAGGGGTTACTATAAACACTAGTAAGGTACACATCAATAACATGTATATCAAATATACCCTTGTTCACTTTGCCATCCTTCTTATCCACCAAATATTCAAGGCATTTCCGCTTCTAGTGACCATTTCCTTTGCAGTATAATCACTTAGTTTCAGGCTTTGGTCCAGCTTTGGGCTTCTTCGCAGGAGTGACAACTTGCTTGCCATTCTACTTGAAGTTTCACTTTCTTTCCCTTTGCCCTTTTCTTGAAACTAGTGATCTTGTCAATCATCAACACTTGATGCTCTTTCTTGATTTCTACCTTCGTCGATTTCAACATCACGAAGAGCTTGGGAATCACTTTTGTCATCCCTTGCATATTATAGTTCATCACGAAGTTCTACTAACTTGGTGGTGGTGACTAGAGAATTCTGTCAATCACTATCTTATCTAGAAGATTAACTCCCACTTGATTCAAGCGATTGTAGTACCCAGACAATCTGAGCACATGCTCACTAGTTGAGCGATTCTCCTCCATCTTTTAGCTATAGAACTTGTTGGAGACTTCATATCTCTCAACTCGGGTATTTGCTTGAAATATTAACTTCAACTCCTGGAACATCTCATATGGTCCATGACGTTCAAAACGTTTTTGAAGTCCCGATTCTAAGCCGTTAAGCATGGTGCACTAAACTATCAAGTAGTCATCATATTGAGCTAGTCAAACGTTCATAACGTCTGCGTCTGCTCCTGCAATAGGTCTGTCACCTAGCGGTGCACTAAGGACATAATTCTTCTGTGTAGCAATGAGGATAAACCTCAGATCACGGATCCAATCCGCATCATTGCTACTAACATCTTTCAACACAATTTTCTCTAGGAACATATCAAAATAAACATATGAAAGCAACAAAGCAAGCTATTAATCTACAACATAATTTGCAAAATACTACCAGGACTAAGTTCATGATAAATTTAAGTTCAATTAATCATATTACTTAAGAACTCCCACTTAGATAGCCATCCCTCTAATCCTCTAAGTGATTACGTGATCCATATCAACTACACCATGTCCGGTCGTCACGTGAGATGGAGTAGTTTCAACGGTGAACATCAATATGTTGGTCATATCTACTATATGATTCACGCTCGACCTTTCGGTCTCTGTGTTCCGAGGCCATATCTGTATATGCTAGGCTCGTCAAGTTTAACCTGAGTATTCCGCGTGTGCAACTATTTTGCACCCGTTGTATTTGAACGTAGAGCCTATCACACCCGATCATCACGTGGTGTCTTAGCACGAAGAACTTTCACAACGGTGCATACTCAGGGAGAACACTTCTTGATAATTAGTAAGAGATCATCTTAAAATGCTACCGCCAAACAAAACAGAATAAGATGTATAACAGATAAACATCATATGCAATCAAAATATGTGACATGATATGGCCATGATCATCTTGCGCCTTTGATCTCCATATCCAAAGTACTGTCATGATCTCTATCGTTACCGGCATGACACCATGATCTTCATCATCTTGATCTATATCGATGTGTCGTCACATGGTCGTCTTGCCAACTATTGCTCTTGCAACTATTGCTATCGCATAGCGATAAAGTAAAGCAATTATTTGGCACCTGCATCTTATGCAACAAAGAGACAACCATAGGGCTTCTGCCGGTTGCCGATAACTTCAACAAAACATGATCATCTCATACAACAACTTATATCTCATCACGTCTTGACCATATCACATCACAACATGCCCTGCAAAAACAAGTTAGACGTCCTCTACTTTGTTGTTGCAAATTTTACGTGGCTGCTACGGGCTGAGCAAGAACCATTCTTGCCTATGCATCAAAACCACAACGATAGTTCGTCAAGTTGGTGCTGTTTTAACCTTCGCAAGGACCGGGCGTAGCCACACTCGGTTCAACTAAAGTTGGAGAAACAGACACCCGCTAGTCACCTGTGTGCATAGCACGGCGGTAAAACCAGTCTCGCGTAAGCGTACGCGTAATGTCGGTCCGGGCCGCTTCATCCAACAATACCGCTGAACCAAAGTATGACATGCTGGTAAGCAGTATGACTTATATCGCCCACAACTCACTTGTGTTCTACTCGTGCATATAACATCAACGCATAAAGCCTAGGCTCGGATGCCACTGTTGGGGAACGTAGTAATTTCCAAAATTTTCCTACGCACACGCAAGATCATGGTGATGCATAGCAACGAGAGGGGAGAGTGTGTCCACGTACCCTCGTAGACCGAAAGCGGAAGCGTTAGAACAACGCGGTTGATGTAGTCGTACGTCTTCACAGCCCGACCGATCAAGCACCGAAACTACGGCACCTCCGAGTTCTAGCACACGTTCAGCTCGATGACGTCCCTCGAACTCTGATCCAGCCGAGTGTCGAGGGAGAGTTCCGTCAGCACGACGGCGCGGTGACAATCTTGATGTACTACCGAAGCAGGGCTTCATCTAAGCACCGCTACAATATTATCGAGGTGGATTATGGTGGAGGGTGCACCACACACGACTAAGAGATCCAAGGGATCAATTGTTGTTGTGTCTAGAGGTGCCCCCCTGCCCCCGAATATAAAGGAGCAAGGGGGGAGGGGGCGGCCGGCCTAGTAGGGGCGCGCCAAGGGGAGTCCTACTCCCACCGGGAGTAGGACTCCCTCCTTCCTTGTTGGAGTAGGAGAAGGGGGAAAGAGGGGGAGAGGAGGAAGGAAAAAGGGGCCGCACCCCTTGTCCAATTCGGACCAGAGGGGGGTTGCGCGCCTCCTTCCTTTCGGCCTCTCTCTTCTATTCCCGTATGGCCCAATAAAGCCCATATACTCCCCGGCTAATTCCCGTAAATCTCCGGTACTCCGAAAAATACCCGAATCACTCGGAACCTTTCCGAACTCCGAATATAGTCGTCCAATATATCGATCTTTACGTCTCGACCATTTCGAGACTCCTCATCATGTCCCCGATCTCATCCGGGACTCCGAACTCCTTCGGTACGTCAAAACTCATAAACTCATAATATAACTGTCATCGAAACCTTAAGCGTGCGGACCCTACGGGTTCGAGAACAATGTAGACATGACCTAGAACTATTCTCGGTCAATAACCAATAGCGGAACCTGGATGCTCATATTGGCTCCCACATATTCTACGAAGATCTTTATCGGTCAAACCGCATAACAACATACGTTGTTCCCTTTGTCATCGGTATGTTACTTGCCCGAGATTCGATCGTCGGTATCCAATACCTAGTTCAATCTCGTTACCGGCAAGTCTCTTTACTCGTTACGTAATGCATCATCCCGCAACTAACTCATTAGTCACATTGCTTGCAAGGCTTATAGTGATGTGCATTACCGAGAGGGCCCAGAGATACCTCTCCGACGATCGGAGTGAAAAAACCTAATCTCGAAATACGCCAACCCAACATGTACCTTTGGAGACACCTGTAGTACTCCTTTATAATCACCCAGTTACGTTGTTACATTTGGTAGCACCCAAAGTGTTCCTCCGATAAACGGGAGTTGCATAATCTCATAGTTACAGGAACATGTATAAGTCATGATGAAAGCAATAGCAACATACTAAACGATCAAGTGCTATGCTAACGGATTGGGTCATGTCAATCACATCATTCTCCTAATGATGTGATCCCATTAATCAAATGACAACACATGTCTATGGTTAGGAAACATAACCATCTTTGATTAATGAGCTAGTCAAGTAGAGGCATACTAGTGACTATATGTTTGTCTATGTATTCACACATGTATCATGTTTCCGGTTAATACAATTCTAGCATGAATAATAAACATTTATCATGAAATAAGGAAATAAATAATAACTTTATTATTGCCTCTAGGGCATATTTCCTTCAGTAGGTCAGGTGCACATCACAATATTGTTGATCACTGTATAATGCAAGACACCCTTATGTTCAAGCAATGGAGAGAGTATGAAGGGCAGGGCATTGCAGGAGGGGCGTTTTGGCTCCTGGGAGCATATGCTCCTGGATGAACAGTAAATTCATAAAATGTTAGAAAATATCAAATGAATTTTTTTGCAGATGTTCGTGTTAGTGTCGCAATCATGCTTAACAAATCTCATTTGAAAGAGACCAACAGTGTATCGCCAGTGAAAAGAAACAAAGTTACGTGACATTTTGTCTTCAACTTTTTTTTGCACAGGCCAAAATACTTAACCTTTTTGCCTCAAAATTTGCAGGTAGCATTTGTATGTGACTAAGATCACATAAAACATTTGTCATGTTTTTTTTGACATTTGGAAAATTATTTTTGAGCCCGGGAGCCAAATGGAATTTCTGAGGGCATTGATTGCATGAAAGTGTTTTGTTTCTGCAGTCCAGTGGTGCCCCTTTTGATAGGTATATAGGAATCCAGTTGTTTGGTGCCAGTTGCGATACAAGTCAAACAGTTGGTTAAACTTTTACCAAACATGCAACCACCTTGATCTCTCACGTCACATGGAGTAGACGCGTTCCTGCAAAATTGGGCACTTTGATGTTTTAATTGTGCATATAATAGCTATCACACCTTGCTCATTGGAAGCTTCCTGTCAAACCTTGATTGCTATCATCATGGACAAATGAAGGCACACAAATCCAATATGTATGTGTCCTCTCCCCAGAAAAGATGAGTAGTTAGTTCCATGAGTTGTCAATTCAGACATAATGTTGAACACTTTTGTCGGTCCTATCAGGTCAACTCTTCTCTTTTCTTTCTTAATGCGATAAAGCACATATACCTAATTTGCATGTTTAGTACTCCCTCCGTTTCTGAATCAGGAGTATATTGACATGTTTTAATCATTTAATGTGTTTGTTCACTCATTTCAGTTTGTATGTAGTTCATATTGAACTATCGAAAACATCTTATATTTGTGAATGGAAGGAGTAATAAATAAGATAAAGGAAATGCAAAAAAATACTCTGATAAGGCATGCCATGTGTTTTCAAAACTCTAAACTGCAAGGAAGAGCCTTCACAAGACACATTTTTTCACTTGCTACATGTCTTTATTTTCTCGAGCACGCATCTAAATGTGTGTCATAAATATTATACAGAATGCCGACCAAAGAAAACAAAAAGCCCGACAAGACGCAACCACTAACTATACAGCTTAATTTCACTTCTGCAAATTAATTAGCATCCTTAATTATACTCTAACACTAAGGCCATGCTTGGATTCAAGGGACTATTTTTAGTCTGACTAAAACTAGTCTCTTTTAGAGGCTAAAGTTCCAATCACCCCTGACTAAAGAGAGGCTAGAACTAGTCTTGAGACTAAAAAATTTTAGTGAGGGGAACCCTACTAAAATGTGGATTAGTCCTCTCTCTCCTCATTTAACTCCTCTCCTTTAACACATGCGAGTTCGGGATTGGAGGGTTTTGAGGATAATAAATGCTCATTAACTCATTTTAGTCTATTTAGTATTTGTATCCAAGCATGGGTGAGGCTAGCAAGTTTTAGTCCAACTACTTTTAGTCATGGGACTAAAATGTATCCAACCACCCTCTAACACAGACATAGATAGATTCATAGATTATCCCTCTTATTATATGGGAGTATGTGACCTCACCATCACCAGCCACCCAATTATGGTTAACCAGATCGGTTATGGTGGGTGGATCAACACCCACACACATGCTCTTATGTAGAAGCTTCAGGTTCATCTTATTGCAGCCTGCAGCCTTCAATCAGTATGAACAAGCCATGCATACTAAAATCAATATTTGCTCTATTATGCAGATATGCATGCATATATAAATGGTCTTGTCAGGTCTCTTTGTCTTCGCCATCACAAGTTGACGACACAATCACTGTCACTGTCACAGGGCTTATTCAACTAGTTTCCATTAGCATTGCTGCAGGGACAAGACTAGCTGATTGGTCAATTAATGAGACTTTTCCCTTCAGAAAACCTAATTTCTTAAATTTCTTCCTATGGTTCTAAAAAAAGGAAGAAGTTTCGGTCCGATGCAATCACCGAACTGAACTTGTGAAACTCTAGTATGTCTCTATCGGTCACTAGCATTATGTGCTCATGTTAATATCTGAACATACATAGCATATTTCAGTGTCTTTCATAATGTGTGAGTATATGTGACAGGAAGAACAACTTAGTTTTCATTCTGATAGGTTCTGCAAATACTCCAGATTATTATGGATGAATTGGACAGCATCCCTGAGGGAGTCCTGGATTAGGGGGTGTCCGGATTGCTGAACTATCACCGTTGGCAGGACTCCTGGACTATGAAGATACAAGATTGAAGACTTCGTCCCGTGTCCGGATGGGACTTTTCTTCGCGTGGAAGGCAAGCTTGGCAATACGGATATGTAGATCTCCTACCATTATAACCGACTCTGTGTAACCCTAACTCTCTCCGATGTCTATATAAACCGGAGGGTTTTAGTCCGTAGGACGAACAGCAATGATACCATAGGCTAGCTTCTAGGGTTTAGCCTCTTCGATCTCGTGGTAGATCTACTCTTGTACTACCCATATCATCAATATCAATCAAGCAGGAGTAGGGTTTTACCTCCATGGAGAGGGTCCGAACCTGGGTAAAAACATCGTGTCCCTTGTCTCCTGTTACCATCCGCCTAGACGCACAGTTCGGGACCCCCTACCCGAGATCCGCCGGTTTTGACACCGACATTGGTGCTTTCATTGAGAGTTCCTCTGTGTCGTCATCTTTAGGCCCGATGGCTCCTTCGATCATCAACAACGACGTGGTCCAGGGTGAGACTTTTCTTCCCGGATAGATCTTCGTATTCGGCGGCTTTGCACTGCGGGCCAATTCGCTTGGCCATCTGGAGCAGATCAAAAGCTACGCCCCTGGCCATCAGGTCAGATTTGGGAGTTTGAACTACACGGCTGACATCCGCGGAGACTTGATCTTCGACCGATTCGAACCACAGCCAAGCGCGCCGCACTGTCTTGATGGGTATGATCTAGCTCTGCCGCCGAACAGTGCCCTGGAGGCCGCACCAGCGTCCGCTCCGACCTTTAGTTCGGAGCCTACTTCGCCGATCGAGGACGAGTGGCTGGACACCGCCTCGGGGGCTACGATCTCTACGGCGATTGAGCCGAACACCATCCCTGTCCTTTGCAAAGCCCGTGACTCCGAGGTGCCGGACTCTTCTCCGGACTCCGAACCTCCCGCGCCCCTGCCAATTAAATCCGATTGGGCGCCGGTTATGGAGTTCACTACCGCGGATGTCTTTCAGCACTCGCCCTTTGGCGACATCCTGAATTCACTAAAGTCTCTCTCTTTATCAGGAGAGCCCTGGCCGGACTATTGTCAGGAAGGTTGGGATGCGGACGACGAAGAAATTCAACACCCGCCCACCACCCACTTCATAGCCACTGTCGAAAGTTTAAACGACATACTTAATTTCGACTCCGAAGACATCGACAGTATGAACGACGATGTAGGAGATAACCACGAACCAGCACCCAGGGGCGGAGCTCCGTAGGGGCAGACCTGGGCCATGACCTGCCCAGGAATTTGACAATTTTTTTTACTACTAGTCGTCTTAGCCCAGCCCACTAGCCCACGCACGCACTGGCTATCCCCCCATCGTCCATCGTCTCCTCGTCTCGTGCACGCTGCACGCACAGGCACACTCACGCCTTCCCCAATTCCCCATCCTCTCAGTCCCAGACTCATGTAGGTTGTAGCCACGCCGCCGCCGACTACCCAAGTGGACAGGGAACACGGTCCACCGAAGCGCGCCGCCCGCCATTTCTCGGAGCAACCGCCATGGCAACGCCCACCGGGATCTCGCCTCGCCCCTGCCCTGCTCCCTCCCGCTGCCCATCATTCGCACACTTACACAGGTAAATTCCC